>NC_048540.1:16709764-17009764 GCF_902806685.2 Maniola hyperantus | reverse complement strand
CGTTATATCAATTACTTACTGTTAAAATAGTCGATGTATGTTTTTGAAACTGCAGAAACTAAGTTAAATCTTTTTAGATAAATGAAGTGATTTTGAGATAAATTGGATTGATTTTAGCGACCGGTAGAACAGACAATATTCTCAACTAGTATCTTATCTACATCTACTATTCTAATGGGAAACATAGAATTTAGTTTGTACTTAGGTACTTTTCCCAATAAATTATATCGTGCTTTTAAAGCGTAATCGGAGCCACTATCGCGACCTAATGCATGACATCATCATCATGATGAACCCATGGCCCGCTCACTACTGAGCACGAGTCTCCTCTCACAATGAGAAGGGTTTGGCCGTAGTCTCCCACGCTGGCCAAGTGTGGATTGGCAAACTTCATACACCTTTGAGAACATTATGGACTCTCAGGAATGTAAGTTTTGTCACGAATTTGTGACTATAGTCGACTATTTTGGCTAGGTATACCTAGTTGTTGGTAATCCCTTAGTCGGAATTCGACTAGTGCCATATCCGACAGTATGGTACATCCCTTGAAGGTAATCAGAGTAATGAACGTCGGACGATTAGCAGCCTGTTTGCCGCGCGTCCTTTGCTCGCCTCAAGGGTATCTATATATTGCTCCATCAATAGGTACCTGCCTATAAACTATCATTTAACGATTATTCATCGAAATAAGCTTCTGTTTCTCTATAAATTAACGAAATATTAAATTAAACAACCGTGACATATCGACTCAAAACTTTTCATTTAGGTACATGAAACCATTTAGGTATACAATAGATATTATAAGACTATAGATATAGTAAGACGTCCGCCTCCTATTTGGGAGGTTGAGGGTTCGATCCCGGGCACGCGACTCTAATGTTTCATAGTTAGGTGTGTTTTAAGCAGTTAAAATAATATATCACTTGCTTTGACAGTGAAGGACAACTGCGTACCTACCTTCCTCAGAGTTCTCCATGATGTTCTCACTTCTCAAAGGTGAGTGAAATCTATCAATCCGCACTGGGCCAGCATGGCAGATTATGGCCTAAACTAAACCCTTGTCATTCTGAGAGGAGACCCGTCCTCAATAGGTAGGGACCCGGCGATGAGTTCAATACGATGATGACGTCAATTATAATATTAATGATGTAAATAGGATGTACCGACGAGGTTCCTACAACAATAATTAAGTACTGTAGCACGTGCCAATACAACAACGATTATGTTTGAATGGCACGTGCTATGTTAATGTACCTGTCTATTAGTAGGGAATCGGCACATTTGTATTTAAACACTGAGTTAACGATACTTACTCATTGAAAAAAGCTTAAAGAAAAGTGAAGAAAGTTGTGTTTGAACTAAGTTAGGTACGAACATTTGCATTTGCAAGTTAAATTATTATTTATCAAAGTTAAATTTCGTTGAAATCTACTTAGACCTATTTTGTGTTTGTCGGTAACTTTCTTACAAGCAAAGCTCTACCAGTTTGATTCCAAGTAAAAATAAATGAATCAATATAGAAATAAATGAATCAATATGAATGGAATTAAGAAAATAAATATTCTTCCTTTTTAGTGTCATTGTTTGTCACAGCATAATAATATAAGTAAGTACCTACCTACTGAAGCGCTTTTGGTCAAGCGTAAACCTGTTAGCAAAAAAACGTGTTTTTTGGTTAAAGTACCGTCTGTCGAGATGGAAAGTGGATTTATTGTGAGCCGGGAGCGAGACCGGGAGCCGCATCGACTACTCCATTCAACTCCTCCCACTCATTATGTTCTTATGATATAAACTGTGCTCTTAGCCTCGCCACCGCTCAACACTACAGGACGTAACTGCAGCTTCTCCACATCTGATTCACGACTTTAACGTCGAAAATACAAGATTCAAACTCGTGCTGCTGATGGTAAAATAAATGAGAGTTCGCACAAAACTCGAACATGATACGGTAGCCTACAAGGAGAAATTCCAGCTTCTAAAACCGATTAATATTGAACATGCTCCTTAAATTGCGATGGGAATTTTATGGTATAATTAATATTAAAAGTTAATAACCCTATTTATCCTTGTAGCTTTGTGAAATGAAACAATATTTTACCTCATCGCCGGATCACTACTGAGCACGGATCTCCTCTCAGGATCAGAAGAAGGGTTTGGCCAGAGGTGCGGTGCAAGGGATCGGTACACTCCACACATCTTTGAGTACCTAAGTATATCTAAGTACTTATTATAGAGGAGTCTCAGCATGCAAGTTTCTCACGATGTTTCCTTTCACAGTGAAAGCATGTGATATTTAGGTAGTTGGGGAAGGATATACCTAGGCTACTTTTTATCCCGGAAAATCAAAGAGTTCCCACGGGATTTTTAGAAACCTAAATCCACGCGGACGAAGTCGCGTGCATCATCTAGTTATCTATTAAAACGAGCAATATAAAATCACGTTTGTTGTATGGGAGCCCCCATAAATATTTATTTTATTCTATTTTTTAGTGTTTGTTGTTATTGCGGCAACAGAAATACATGATCCGTGAAAACTTCAACTGTCTAACTATCACGGTTCATGAGCTACAGCCTGCTGACAGACGGACATGACAGCGGAGTCTTAGTAATAGAGTCCCGTTTACCCTTTGGGTACGGAACCCTAAAAATGAAGTGAAGAATGTTCTTCACGTTGTTTTGACGTAGGCACCTACGTATGGAGACGTGGATGCCATAATCGAGCGCACTTTCAGTTTCCAATATCTATAATTCATAAACTTTGTTACTATATGCTAATGCCGTTACGCTGCTTGAGTGGTAATTTTTTTAATTGTTTAAATGCTAACTACACTTATGTTTTAATAATAGTTTGGTGGCATAGTTGCGTACAGTCTCGATGTTGACCCAGGGTTGACATCTACCTGGGTGGTGCCAGGTAACCTCCCAGTGTGCCTGGGTACTGCTGCTCCCTTTTGGAAACGTCTGAGGGGAAGAGCCCTGGCAGCTGGGGGAGGTTTCTCCGCGTGTCCCTCTGGCTAGCAAAGGGCACAGTGGACGAGGCGAAGGATGGAAATCATTTCTACTAAGTATGTATAATAATAAAATCGTAATAAAAGGTTATTTTTGTGGAGTTTCTGTGTGCATTACACAAAAATCTCTCCACAAATTGAGATGAAACTTTCGCAAAGACAGCGACAGTGAAGGCTCCCCTAGGTGGACGCAGTGCTAGGCCTCAGACCTCAAGGGAGCCTCTGAAGTCCAAATCTTGAAAAACCTTTTTTGTCAAACCCCAAATCAGGCTTAATACAATAAGCAAGAGTCCAACTCTTGCTTATTGTATTCAATAAGCTGAAAACAATAAGCTGAAAACAATAAGCAAGAGTCCAACTCTTGCTTATTGTATTCAATAAGCTGAAAACAATAAGCAAGAGTCCAACTCTTGCTTATTGTATTCAATAAGTTGAATACAATAAGCAAGAGTCCAACTCTTGCTTATTGCCATCAATAAGCTGAATACAATAAGCAAGAGTCCAACTCTTGCTTATTGCATTCAATAAGCTGAATACAATAAGCTAGAGTCCAACTCTTGCTTATTGTATTCAGCCCTCCTTTTGAAGTAGAAAGAACCTAAACAATGGTTTGGTTAACTTTTCACTGTCTACAGTCTAGGTAATGACCTAGAGCTAGACTGTAGACAGTGAAAAGTTTACAATGTACTAACTAACTAACCTAATGTAAAGGCTAGGATCGTTTCTGTACAGTTCATTTTTATTTATTGAAGTATTTGAAGGTAATTTTATCTTAAATTTTTATTTGGTTTCCCAGGATAATTCTTTATTTCCATAATTTTCATAATTTTTATTTTAGTGAACTATCCTGACCTTAGCCAGGGTCCACTTAGGGGGCCTCCGAATCATCAGAAATACATGAGCCGCCACTGTGTAGCAACATCAAGCTGATAAAGTAACATCTAAACAAACCCGTGTATCTACATTAGTAGCTGGAGTTTAAGCCATAGCGTAAGTATACCTACCTACCTAGGTTTAGTCGATTTGCTTTCAGCACACATTGCAAACGAATAATATTTAATATCTAGTAATGATAATTTTAATCATTTTAATCCTATTCTTATTGTATCTTTAATATTTACCATTTTATTGTACCTAAAATTGTATTTGCAATACCCTGACAGGGTCTCATGTATTTAGCTTTTAGCTTTAAGCACCCACCATCAATAAATGTAAATGTACATGAAAGCAAATAAATGAATCTGAATCTGAATCAATTCTACTTAGGTATATTAGGAAGGAAAATTTATGCTTAAGACAGAATACATAAAGTTTCAAATTCGTGTCTAACAAAAAATATAGGTATTAAAATCGTCAAATGTCAGTTGTCACAAAATGTATATTGATGAGATGCGGGATTGGGAGTGGGAGAGGAGCGAGCGGTGGACGCACGTGGCTTTTTGTGTGTCTGTCTGTCTTGAGAATTAATACCGAAACCAATCCGCGTCGCATTTGAAAGTCAATTGTCAGTTTTTGCTCGCCGCTCGCGACGCGCGACGGCGCAGGCTCAGCAGAGGTCATGCGCGGGAGAGGGTCGCTCGGCTGCTTGCTGATGCGAGCCCCTCGCGACCCGAACTTTTCTAGTTTTTGTTGATTGAATTATTTATAGCTTCCTGTTGATCTACGTGGCCTTTTGTTTTTTAACTTAGCTATCTTCCTGTCCCAAATCGCTGTATATTTGATTTGTATGGTAAAAAAGCTTAGCTAGACGACAGGCGTACGGCGTACCTACCTACCTACCTACCTACCTACCTACCCACCTACCTACCTACCAACCTACCCACCTACCTACCTACCTATCTAATATAATTAATCCGAAAGTGACTCTGTTTGTTGATTTGCTAGTTTGTTCTTCAATCACGTCGCAATAAAGTAGGTACGTACGTGATTTTTGCACGGTTATAGTATGTTAGTATAGGTAAGTAGTTAAAAAGACCCGGAGACTGGAGAATTAATTTTTATCTCAGAAAATCATACAGTTGCCACGGGATTTTTAAAAACCACTTGGTAACTTGGGCACAGTGTAGGTAGGTACCTAGCACAATGTAGGTAGGTACCTAGCACAATGTAGGTAGGTACCTAGCACAATGTAGGTAGGTACCTAGCACAATGTAGGTAGGTACCTAGCACAATGTAGGTAGGTACCTAGCACAATGTAGGTAGGTACAAGGGATCAGGTATACCTACTTATTATTTTTTATTTTTTAAAGTAGGTAGACGTAATGGTAGATAGGTAGCTAATATACCTACTGTAGGTACCTGCACTTATTATAAGTCAGTAATTAGAAGTCATTAAGTAGGTCTCATTCTGAGAGGAGGCCCGTGCTCTGTAGTGCGACAGCGCGGCGGCTGTGCGTTGATCATGAGCATGGTGAATAAGAATATAATTATAATGTCAGAAGAATCTTTATGCCATGTAGGTAGTTATGCTCTGACAACAGTTATCTAACTTTAATTTGTTTGTTTGATTTTGACATGGGGTATTAAAAAAATTAAAATGGGATAAAATTGGCTAAGCGTCATATTTTATTAAGTACGCATAAGATGTTATCACAAAACGGCGCGGCGCGGAACCAATCGATTAGTTGCATGCGCTGCAAATTGAAAATTACATTTTACGCAACCGAATCAGGGAAATTTCTACAGAGCCGAATTAATATTATAAGATTTGCATTGGACAATTTTTTTAATCTAGGTAGGTATCAGAACTCGTAAAATTCTTTTTAAAATCTATCGCTTATATCGATGATCGCTACGCCTACCACAGCCTTCGTTAAACTGTGGCACTACGCAGCTAAAATCTATCGTTTATATCGATGATCGCTACGCCTACCACAGCCTTCGTTAAACTGTGGCACTACGCAGCTAAAATCTATCGTTTATATCGATGATCGCTACGCCTACCACAGCCTTCGTTAAACTGTGGCACTACGCAGCTAAAGCTGTGTAAGCAAGAAATTTTTAAAAAAATTCCGAAAAATTGCTATTGACCTTCAGGCCGGTTGCCTAGACTAAAGTTATTTACCTAGTGATTTAGTCACGATGTAGGTATATGTACCTACTTATATTGCTTGCAAAGAAGATTAAGCAAATTTTAGTAAGCTCAGTGTAACTCTAATAAGAAACATACCTACAAACATAAAAATATACCAATACCCCCGCGCTAACCCCGCGGATGTGCGGGGCGTCCCCCCGCCTCATACCCCAATAATTATGTCTTGCATTGATTAAATAATAGTAGATAATAGTAGATTTGCCTTTAGTGTAATTATAGGTAGGTAGGTACCTTCCTATGTACCTACCTATTTATGATATTATTAGGACCCCTTTTAGGACCACATAGGCGATTTTTATTGTGCTTGTAGTATTGTTGTATGTTGTAGTTGTATCTAAGTATATCGTAGGGAAAACCTTTAACCGTATTACCTACATTTCTCTACTTATATAATTTTTATTTCAGCCCTCTCTAGTGACAAGCTAGCACATAGGGGTTGTAGGCGGCAAACCACTACCCGCTCACTTGGTACCGCTATGCGACGCTAGATGGCGGTACTATACCAGTTGGGAACTAAAATGTAATAAAAATAATCAGCCCCATTGTTAATATCATAAAAGAGTCAAAAGCATCATTTATTTTTTTTATTCATATTATATTCAATATGATGTTCCATTAGATATGTGCTATTAATTTTTTTACCCAGGTAGGTATGTTCTAATCCCAAATTATGTCTACCTACCTACCAAGTAAGTAAATTTAATGAAATATAACGGGTTTCGAATATTAAAAGAATTTACATTAAAAACTTATAGATCTAGAAATAGAAATAATATCAATTAAGTATTATGAAATTTAGAAACAATAATTATTTTGAAGAAAAATTCATGTCGTTTTTCCAAAGTTTTCAAAGGTTAATCTACTCAACGATAGATGGCACTAGATGTCTCGATTTAAAAATTATGATGATTATTGAAAACTTTCCATAACTTGGAACGGTGATGCTCGCTCGCGCTTCTTCCGCATTACATAAGGTTATTTAAAATTCTTATGAGTTTGCGATAGAAATTATTTTAAATCGATCTCCAGGATGTAAATTCTCATTAATTGATACCACCTAGGTATTGTGAAAATCGGTTTAGCAGCTGACATTGGGTAGGTAGGTACATCAGGTAGGTAGGTACATCAGGTAGGTAGGTACATCAGGTAGGTAGGTACATCAGGTAGGTAGGTACATCAGGTAGGTAGGTACATCAGGTAGGTAGGTACATCAGGTAGGTAGGTACATCAGGTAGGTAGGTACATCAGGTAGGTAGGTACATCAGGTAGGTAGGTACATCAGGTAGGTAGGTACATCAGGTAGGTAGGTACATCAGGTAGGTAGGTACATCAGGTAGGTAGGTACATCAGGTAGGTAGGTACATCAGGTAGGTAGGTACATCAGGTAGGTAGGTACATCAGGTAGGTAGGTACATCAGGTAGGTAGGTACATCAGGTAGGTAGGTACATCAGGTAGGTAGGTATCAGACAGACGGAACCACGAAATTTTAATTTCTAAAAATATGTAATTTTAACTTAATGCTCCTATGCTCTTAGTGGCAGTTCAGAAAACACATTTTTAGGTTTGAACTTTGAATGTGTAATATTCATCGGAATGTTACCTATACAACAGTAGGAAAGCTCCACCCGGAATAGACCCCACAGTCCACACCCTTGTGACCCCATAGTTCAATGGAAACTTGAATTGAGATAATAGACCTAGGTAGGTAGGACCTACCATTGAAATGACAATCCTATCATCCAAGTCTTACAGTCTTTTTGTTATGCTTTCTTTACTAATGAAAATACTTGCTATAATGCCATCTGAAGACAAGTGATTATTTATCAAGTTCACATTACATGATCTTAATCTATTGTTTTTGTATTTGGACCATTTATAGTTGAAACCTGTTTTGTGTGCCTTTATAATAAAATAAAATAAAATAAAATATCTATACCTACCTACCTAGGCACTTAGATACCTAGGCATACGTCCTATCATCTAGATAGTTGATTAATTAGGTATAACATACTTTGTAACCTATTTTAAAATAACTCTTGGTACCTACCTACCTACCTAGGCCTACTAATATCTACCTATAAGTTCTGCTTATCGTTTCTGTTCGAATTCAATTTGTTAAAATTAAATGGAATAGAAACGTTTTTATTTAAATAAACTTTTACTTGCTTTTGAATAGGTTGGAACAAAAATCATAAGGTAGGTTACCCACCTAGCTACCTACCTATTACCTAGGTAGGAACCTAAAATAACTTTTAAAGTAATAGGTAGATACATAAGTCAACAGTTAGGTATCCAAATAAATACCTAGGCTGGTAGGTACCTTCTTACATAAGGTAGGTACCTATAGGTAGGTATTTAACTACCTACCCACCTAATACAATTTACTGTTATTTAAATATATTATTAATAATTTGAACTTACCAAAAGGGAAAATTACTTTGATAGACGTTAGGTAGGTAGGTACATTTTTCATATTGTGATGTCTAGAAATTTACCTATCTAGACAACTAAAACCGACCAAAAATCTAAATTAAGTATCTACCTACTATACTGACTATGAGAAGTGTATTTATTAAAAAAAAAAAGAATATTAGCCATGTTAAATGACTGATATCTACTTAGTCCCCCTTCCTCTCCAACTAAGCGTCAAGCTTGTGCTAGGAGTAGGTACGACAATAGTGCAACGGGCGGGGTTTGAACCGTCGACCTTTCGGTTTTCAGTCCACTCCTTTACCGGTTGAGCTATTGAGGCTCTGGTTCTGGGAAGGTTGACCTACACCTCTCAGTACTGTACCTACCTACACCGACCTGCACGGTGCCGGGTGCAGGAGCACCGCAGCCTGCACCCTATAAGTACCACGCCATGGTGGAATGGATACGAGATAAAGTAGTTAGGTAGGTATATTAGGTACATTCTTAGGTATCTATTTATTAATATCTAATTTATTGGGCAGGCTTTTTAATGGTAGATTTTGACTGGAAAAATTTAATCTCCAAATTAAATAGATATCTACCTAGGTACCTATTACCTAGGTACCTACTTTTAATATTGATACGGTCTTTGCATAATTATGTACTATCTACCTACGCGATAGGTAAGTATATTGATTTAAATAAGGAATTTTAATAAATAGTATCAAATCAATAAAATAATAATCATAAAAGGGTAAGCCCGCACTACAAAATTTCACCGCGTGAATTTTCGCGCGGGCGCGGGTGGTGTCATATCAGGAGGACGAGCGGACGCAATAATCGCGTATGAAGTACCTATCATCTGCTTCCCTTTTATGTCGTACATTTTGTAATCTATCTATTATAGAACCTATGGCACATGTTTCAAAAAAAGATAAGAAAGGTAAGTAGGTACCTAAGTAGGTACTTAGGTGGTAAAAAATGAAGGGGTAAAATTAATAAGTAAAAGGAGTCCAATGAGACAATCATAGGTAGGTACTAGGTAGGTACCCATATTCTCAAATTCCTAACGTGAATTTACCTACTTATGTGTAGATACGTACCTATCAGGTATGTAATTAGAATCAGGTGAATACGTATGATAACAACAATTTACTCAAACAAAAAAGATTTTAAACTGATATACGATGCCCTTTGGATGAATTCTTTTTCTAAGTCAATTCTTCAATGTAGGTAGCCGTTTTAGATCACAATCAATTCAATGAGATAGGTACCTATAGTTTTAGATGAAATGAATGTGAATATTTGAGCTGACGGTGGACTCGCGTTAATTAAATATCGCTACGGGTCCGTAGAGTCGGAAAAATCGTAGACTGATTATGTTTGTAAATATAAGGTGTGAATGATAGAGCGTAGCGCTGGAGCGGTGGAGCGCTGAGCGGTGTGTGGTGTGGAGTGGGAGCGGGGAGGGCGGGCGGGGCGGCGGGCGGCGCTGGGCGGGGCCGCCCCTCCACGCTGCGCGGCGGCGGCGCGGCGCGGCCGAGGGGCCAGTCCGATCCGTGCTGCCGCCGCGCACGCACGCGCATGTCGCCCAGTGACAGTGGTGATGTGAGGTGGCCCCCGCCGCTACCCGAGTGCCGCGCGACCCTCGCGCCCGTTTCGCGAACAGTGTGCCAGTGAAGGCTCGCGAGCCTTCGGCGGCAAGACGCCGTCCACCGTGGACCTCAGGTACGGCGCCATGGCGGCGACCACGTACATGCCGGGCGGCGAGCTGGACCTGCTGGGCGGCTACCACGCCGCCTCGCCGCGCAGCGCCGAGCCGGCCGACATGAAGTACGCGCACCACCTGCACGGCGGCTCGCCGTCGCCCGGCGCGCCCGTGCTCAACCCCTGGGCCAGCCTGCCGCCCGCCGACCCCTGGGCCATGCACCAGCACCACCACCACGCGCACCAGCCCGACGTCAAGCCGCCGCCCGCGCCGCACGACGCGCGCCACCTGCAGCACGGCTGGCACGCGCCCGTGGGCTACGGCGCCGCGTCGCCTGTGCTGCACGGCGGCTACATGCACCACCAGCACCTCATGCGCGACGTGCCGCCCAGCCCGCATCTGCACCACCACCTGGAGCGCGACGCGCCCGAGGAGGACACGCCCACCAGCGACGACCTGGAGGCCTTCGCCAAGCAGTTCAAGCAGCGCCGCATCAAGCTGGGCTTCACGCAGGCCGACGTGGGGCTGGCGCTGGGCACGCTGTACGGCAACGTGTTCTCGCAGACCACCATCTGCCGCTTCGAGGCGCTGCAGCTGAGCTTCAAGAACATGTGCAAGCTCAAGCCGCTGCTGCAGAAGTGGCTGGAGGAGGCCGACTCCACCACCGGCAGCCCCACCAGCATCGACAAGATCGCGGCGCAGGGCCGCAAGCGCAAGAAGCGCACGTCCATCGAGGTGTCCGTCAAGGGCGCGCTCGAGCAGCACTTCCACAAGCAGCCCAAGCCGTCGGCGCAGGAGATCACGTCGCTGGCCGACAGCCTGCAGCTGGAGAAGGAGGTGGTGCGCGTGTGGTTCTGCAACCGGCGCCAGAAGGAGAAGCGCATGACGCCGCCCAACACGCTGGGCGGTGACGGCATGCTGGACGGCATGGGCCACGGCCACTACGCGCACGAGCTGCACGGCTCGCCGCCGCTGCACGCGCACTCGCCCGCGCTGTCGCCGCCGCACCCCGCGCACGCGCAGCACGCGCCACACGCGCCGCACGCGCAGCACGCGCCGCACTCCCAGCACGCGCAGCACTCGCAGCACACGCTGCAGGGCGCGCACACGCTGGCGGCGCACTAACAGTTCGCCCCGTGGGCGCCGCCGCGGCCCTACTACGCGGAGCCGCACTAGCCGCCCGCGGGACCGGACTGTACGAGCGCCGCGCGAGTGCAGTGACTGTAGTGAGTGCGTCGGACCCGCCGCCGCCGCCGCCGCCGCCGCCGCCGCCGCGCCGCGCGCCGGTAAGTAGCCGAGGGCCCGCGCCTCGCGAGAGACGATGTCAGCGAATTTATTTAACTAGATACTACGAATTAACGATGTTCATACGTGCCTGCCCGCCGGGAGGGCGGCGTCGTCCGCGACGCGATTAACGTTTAGTGACGAGCTCGAAAGTGCGGACTCCCGATCCAGTCGCAGCTTCGTCAAGTGAGGGAATACGATCGAGTCGATAGGTGCAATTTTTATTTTAAGTGCTAGACGAAGCGTGGCGGTGCGGTGCGACGACGCGTCGCTCGACCGCGCGTCGCCCGACCGCGCGTCGCACGACCGCGCGTCGCTCGACCGCGCGTCGCTCGACCGCGCGTCGCCCGACCGCGCGTCGCGCCGCACCGCCCGAACCCGCTCCAGTAATTTATTGAAAATTAAGCAGATACGATGCCAAAATGGTTTTATTCCTGTTTTTAATTGTTTTGTTGTTTTTTCGTTTATATGTAATTGTGGCCAATTTCGGTACTTAATTCTTGTATAAATAGGTATTTTTTTTTATATAAAGTAATGTTACAGCGACGTATATGATGGTATATATTGTTCTTTATATAGAATCATATGATTATGAGTTCGCACAGCGCAGCCGGTGGCGCTGGTGGCGCTGGTGCCAGTGCAGTGCGCGCGAGCCCGATTCGAACCAAACCCAATGTTGTAAATGTAATTATGTCGTTATTCTCAACGAAGTTGACGAGTTGATATGTATATAACTGTATAAACTAGGCGATAAGGACAGACGGCAGGTAGTGCAAGCCTCTCGTAGGTAAATAATGAATAATTAGTCTTAAAATGTTTTATATTATTATCTAAGTATTTAAATAAACCAGAGTAAATATTTTATTTGGTCGTATTATTGCTGCATCCCGGACAATAGGGCTCGTCGCACCTCGTCATGTAGAGACGTTCCCTCAGCTCGTAGGGGCTGGTCAGTGGTCAGTGGTCACAGAGCAGTGCGACGGCTAGGGCGGCACACACAGGTCGATCAACCACCGCTAACATAGTTTCCAACTTGATTTAGCATTCATCAAACACCTAATTAAGTGACAAAGTGCCTTAGCTTAAGCTTTTTGTATGGTTTTTTTCCTCCCAGCCGTGCTTAGAGTGGTCTGTTCCCGATATAAATATCTACCTTATATTATCTACCTAGTAGATACATATTCTGCTTCATATTTTTTTGATGGAAGTGACTTCTTATGTGAAGTTGTGAACATTCACGCCTACATTAGGCCAATAGGCTGAGAAAAACAATAATTATGCATTATTTATTAGACAGGTACCTAAGTATCTATCTACACAAATATGTGACTCATTGATATCTAATTATGTTTTATATAATATTCAATTGTATAGGTGTTTATCATGTAGGCAAGTAAGTAGGTACCTACCTACCTACCTACCTACCTACCTACTAGAATTTCGAAACCACCCGATACAATTCATGAAAGAGCATTGCTTAGGGGATATTAAGTTTTCGGGGTTTAATGTTAAGTGATTTCAACTTATCTCATACGAATGAAGAAAATACTTTCAAATTGGTCTCATTTAAATAGTATCAAAGTTGTTTGTTGCTTTACCTACCTAATCTATTTGTTATCGGCCGCTCTTCCTGCGCGCGCCGAGCCGTCCGTCGCCGTCCGTCGCCGTCGGCTCGGAGTATCTACCTACCTGTACAGTGTACCTAGATATCTGTTCTGTACACTATTTTACTTTTAATATATTTTATTATCTTTTGGTTTGAAAGGCTGCGGAAGCCAAGTGGCGGTTGTCCATGAAATAGTAGTATTTAAATGAACACGTTATTTAACACTGCAACTTTGCAAGCTCTACATTGAAAATTATTGATGTAGCGTAGCTAAGTACGTAGGTACCTCTTCAATGTATTCATTATACTCGTTTGTGTTGATAAATACATGATTTCGGTAAATTAAAACTTCTTAAACCAATAAAATAGTGATTTTTAAACCAAATAAATAGTGGCTTATTAAATTAACAGGTTTTAACAATGAAAGCTCTGAATTAGATTGATTTTAAACATGCGTTATTCGTCACACTCATATTTTGAATTTCTAAGCATGATTTAGGAAAACTAATGAGTTAGTGACTTTTTAACTAATACCTAACTTTCAAAATTAACAAGCTATGAATGGTATAAGCTCTAGGCTACTTATGTAATACTAGATGATGCCCGCGACTTCGTTCGCGTGAATTTAGGTTTTGAAAATCTCGTGGGAACTCTTTGATTTTCCGGGATAAAAAGAAGCCTATGTCCCCGGGATGCAAGATATCTCTGTTCCAATTTTTGCCAAAATCGGTTGAACGGATGGGCCGTGAAAATCTAGCAGACAGACAGACAAACACACTTTCGCATTTATAATATTAAGTATGGATTCATAATAGCTATCTGCATGCCAAATTTCAGCCCGATCCGTTCAGTAGTTTGAGCCGTGCTCTGATAGATCGGTCAGTCAGCTTTTATATACTTATTTTAGAAAATACCTAGGTACCTATTAGCTGACTAGGTGTACAGTAACTGTATTGCAAACAAAAGTATAGGTATAAACTGTGACTACTCGTGTGTTAGCTTAGATCGATTCGATGTACCTACCAGGTACTATTATATCTTCTGTGCTAACAGGCCTCATGTGGTCTCATGAGGGAACGTATGAGGTCTAAACGGGTTTAAGAACAATCAATTTCACGAAAACTCTCGAGAATACAATAAATATAATTAACGATCGATGTAGTAATCGTAAACAGCGTGTAACTGTGATACTCGAATGTACAAATCGATCATTGTGTTATTTATCGCGCGGCCGCTACCTGCGTCCCTGCGTCCCTGCGTCCCTGCGTCCCTGCGTCCCTGCGTCCCGCCGCGAGCCGCGCGGTGATTTATGCGGCTAAAAAATCGACCTTTAATTCGAATTACGTTAGACTTTGTTTTTTACTCCCATATTTCTTGGGCTTTTGATATTAACGCAACGGTACTTGACTGTTCTGCTACACAATAGGGTCTGGGACTGTACTCTGTAGTCATAAAATGATGTGATTTTGGTAGATAGCATTTATATTTGTTTGATTTTTATTTGTTTTTAACATGAACGTCACGCTGTATGGAAGGTGAATAAAGACTTCAAAATCCGTAAACGACAATTTGTTTAAATTTTTAACATAAAAATAAAGTTATTTCTTTGAAAAATATTTGTAGTTTACGCTTTATGACGTCATTAATCGCTTTTGGTACGCGTAATTATGTATTTTAAAAATAAATAAAAATCATGCCTTTTTTAAATTATTATTCTCTTTAATATCTAATGAATTTTAGCGCCATAAACTGAAGCTAAGTATACAAAAAATCACATCATTTTATTACTATACAGTCCTAGACCTTATTAATTCGTTATTTTGAAGTTTAGGTAGCCTAGCTACTTAGGTACTTATGGGCAAACTTAGACAGCTTTATGAAATTCTTGTTAGATTATTCTAATGACAGCTCTGTAAATTCTGTAAAAAGTCTACTATTTACATTTCTACTATTTACTAAATTATTTAAATAAACTATTAATAAACTTAACTTATTCTAATTGAAATCAATCTAAAAAAATTATTATGCTTTAATATAATTAGTATCTACCTATCTATTTATGTTCATAAATGCACTTTGTTGCAGTATTTTGTTTAAAAACAGATAGGTAGGTACCTAAGTAGTTTAGTAATCGAGTTTCAAATTGAATTAGCCCCCTGCCAGACACCCTTCTGGCAGGGGGTTGCTCCGATACTATGTGTCTGGCAATGCATGACGTCATTTCTAATACTATTCTGATAAAAATATAAAAAAATTAGACTTTACCTAGGTATAGGTAGGTTCCTCCCTGTGTTGGGGACAATAGGTACGCAGAGAAACTTTCAGCTGTCATAAAATAAGGAAGGTCTAGCACGCACTGGGTCTCTCTCTATACCTGACAATAATAACTTATGGTCAATATTTTCCGAGATAACAGTAGCCATGTATGTCAGTCACGCAAGTTATCTGCCTTCCGTCAGAATCGGTCAAACAGGTACTTAGCTCCTGAAAAGCTCACAGACAGACAGACAGACTTTATAGAGCCTCAATAGCTCAACCGGTATAGGAGTGGACTGAAAACCGAAAGGTCGACGGTTCAAACCCCGCCCGTTGCACTATTGTCGTACCTACTCCTAGCACAAGCCTGACGCTTAATTGGAGAGGAAAGGGGAATATTAGTCATTTAAAAAAATGGCTAATATTCTTTAAAAAAAAAAAGACTTTGGTATACTTATACCTAATATTTATTAGTATCGTATGGATCTAATTAGGTACTATGTAAGTACTTAACGTTCGTATAGGTACATATACACCCAGCCTAGCTACTTCGTCATAACTTAGACGATAAAATTAAAAAAATATAGGTAGGTAGGTATTATTCTGCAGGTACCTACCTCTACCTACCTATTTTAATTGTATATTTTTTCTTGTTATTTTGCACCAATCTTTTTATGTATTCAAGTATATCTGCAACATCTACCTAAGCTTTTTGCTCTACATAATAATAAATTAGGTAAGTATCTAGATATAAACCTGTTTTCAGTTAGGTAAATTGTTAAATAATATAAAAATTACCTTTAATTCCTTTATATAGATATCATTTTAGATATGACTGAATTTACTTACCTACTCGTTTATTTTAATTCTATTTTGAAAGCCCAAGTTACTTTAACATTATACCTAGGTATAGTTCATGATGAGCGCAAAACAGTGTTTGTTTGTTACAAGACATGTCGATCGGTAGATCCACCCGCGGTGCTGAAAACTTTAATTAATTAAGTAGGTATATGCCTGTGTACCCGTGCGTGTTTAAGTTGAAATTATGCCTACAATCAGACAGGAAATAAATAATAATGCTAAGAAACACAAGGCCAGGCTTGAAGTCCATGCGAATATTCTGGCAGTGTCACTTGCCAGTTGCCACACGCAGCAGAGCTGTTAGTAGGCTGAAAAGAGCCACAATAGAAGAACTATCTTGTGCACACTAGTGCCAGCGAAAAGTGACCTTCTCCCAACCCTAAACGCACTCGTAACAATCTGATTCAAGTCTATATAAATGACTGATTGCAGATGGCCTAGAAATATAAAAAAAAATTAAAATGTTATAGGTAGGAAGATATATACAGCAAATATAGTGTGAAGAGACAATTACCAGGAATATTGCAGGTGTAATGCTATAAATGTTTTATTGTGCACTTATAATTACAGTTTATAATACCTACCTACCTATAAAACGGTTTGATTTATTTCTGTACGTATCTGGATAATTTGTGTGATTGAGAAAATAATAATTAAGGATATTCGTAGTTATATACCAATTTACCGATCTACGTCTATCCTCAAGTGAATTTAGATAAAAAGAAAATAATATTTAAGTTTAAATGAAACCACTAAAACGTAGATTATTTTTTGGGGCTCTTAATGGCTAAAATTGTAATTATGATGATAATTTTTTATATGTAGGTACCTATTGTACCTAGGGGGAGCCAAAAAATTGGCAGTCGCGAAGACTGCCACCCAAAGACCTTTAATTAGGCTTTTTAAAAACAGCGGTTTTTTTATTTTGAAATTAATTGTAATTTGTAGTAGATATCTACCTTTCAAAAATTAAAATGATATTATTTGTAAATTAAAATTAGTAACATTAGTTTAGTTTAGTTGTTACATCTATCATCAGCATGTCGGTGACGCGATCTTTACGTTTATACTCATCCCAAAATCGCCCAACGCGCCTCAAGAAGTTTTCACTCCGAGAATTATTTGAACATACTTAATAGGTATAAATTCATATCCAAAGTTAACTTCAAATATTATATAATAATCAAAAGCTGAAAAGATAATAATACAGTTCTGAATTGCTAGTTATTGTAGATCGGAGACTCTACCTAGGTAGAGGCGGTAGAGCAAGGCACGTACTGGTAACGCTTTAAGGCACGCCTTGAATACTGAGCACTTGAACAGTGTCGTGTGTTTTCTCACCTCTTTAAAATGTCACCGTTTATTTATTGAGCACCGCTTCGACGAGCCGAATAAGTTTCACCTGTCACCGTTGCATTGATGAGCCAGAAACAGTGCCAGGAGCTAAACGGTTCGCGCGTTTGTGCTAGTGATGCGCTAAACGACTCACTGAAAACACGAGATATGTTTCTTTCCGTCAAAGATTCACATCACTCATTAAGTTTAGTCAATTCAGTTGCGAGGAATAAGATATTGTAATCGTCCATTTACTTACATAGGTACACACGTACGACTCTTGAGTCAAAGCTGTTTGATTGAAAGGTATGGACTTCCAACTTGTTTGACGAGTGAAAACAACAGATACCGGCTCCTCTAGCTAGGCAGAACAAAATCATTTTCTACATAATAATGGTGACGACAATATTAAACTGTACAGAAAAGCCATAAGCTTGAGAGAGTTTCGCGGGACTGCACATAACTTGACTTTTCTTACAAAATAGATTTTGTGTACGCTTTCAATATCTATATCTTATTAGTCTGTGATGCTGTGAACCGTTGGGCGCTTGAGAGTTTAGGGTGAACTAAAGATACAGAAAAGTTTCTTTGTTATCTTTCGCTGGCGAACTACTCGAGCAGATACGAGTGCGCTAATCGTGGATAAAAACGTTACGTGCGCGCAGTAGGTACCTACTTACCGACCAGGGGCCAAATGACATTCCAGACGTGTAATGAAGCGTCGTGCGTCGGTAGGTACGTACGTGTAGCTGGTGGTAGTGAAACGCTGCGAATCGCGGAAAAAACACAACAATTCTTAAAACATACGGCGGAGTTTTTCTCGCCTTTTGTTTATACGATTGTGGTGGTAATGAGTAGAGTTGCACTGAGTTTAGCGGTAACTTAGCGGCTGCCGAGGAATTGATCGCGGCCGTGACGCTTCAATGGCTTCTGACGACCTATTATTTCGAAATATGTACTATAAGTTTTTTTTTTTAAATAATTTTCCTCAGGTTTAAATAACATCGAAATATACCTAGATATCTATGTTCCTATCCTGTAAATATAAGTGTCTATGTAATTATAAGTATTTACAACTTATTAGTATTACTAAAAAAATATAGCTAAGTATATTTTTACAAAATATATACGCCGTCCAAATGGTCATTAATGGGCATTGTGCCCAATACACTGGCGCTATTAACTCGCTTGAGCTAAATAAGCGCCAACTCTTGGGTACCAGACGCGTGGAAGGAAAGCCTTCGTGTCCGACGGCCATGGGCCCACACCCACAGGGCACAGTCTCAAACGCAAGCACCGCGAATATGTACCTATAGGTAGTCCTTTCCTTACTATATAACTGAATATTTTATTTAATTAGTGACGTAGAATCTAGATAGCAGCATACCTAGAAATGAAATTAAATATTTATTAGATGTTAATTCATATCTGTTAGTTGTTACCCTTTTCATAATGTAGTGTTATTGGAAATTGGATATTTTTATGAACGGTTAGTGTGGTTTAGATTTAGACAGAGTGGGAACACGTGGAACACAGTGTTCAGTGTTCAGTGTTCAGTGAGACCTGCCCGTATAAATAGTCTAGATTTGCATAACAGCGCACCACAAACAAACAAACCCATACAAGCAGCGGCCGTTGACTGATTATATTTTTTACCATTATAAAATTCAGCACAGGGTCAATACATGACAGATTTTAGATTATATTCTATTTTAACTATTTATTTTATACTTACCTATTTTTAAAGCTAACTTATAATATTCGCACCTTTATGTAATTTAACTTTAATTTCTTTCATCAAAAGTTTAGATGAGAGAAATTAAAGTTACGTTTAGATTCTTAACGAATCCAGAAATCACTAACTTGCTTTAATACCTATCCAGCTTTTGTTATTTAAATTTAACTAAGTATAGGTAACATATTATTTTTATATGTAGACACAAAAACATTTATGTGCACAATTTAGTTGGCATGTATTAGATAATTATATTGCTATAACTTAAGGCTAAAAATAATTATTCGTACCTACCTAACTAGCTAAGTAGTTACTAAAGACAATAAATATCAAGTAGGTATAAACTCACAATAAGTGTTAGGAGTTAAGTTTATGCCCATTCAAGTTTATTTCAAGTTCAGTTTAGAACTTTTTTCAAATAAAATTCCTACGAGTTAAATGTCATTTTTTGTTGCAAGTGTCATGGCCGACGACCCTAAAGGGCCTTATAATAGCGTGGCGAAATGTTGACATTTATCAACTCGTTGGCTAAAGAAAGCAGGTGGAGCGACCGTAAAACCTAAATACTATTACATTAATCAACTATATTATAATGGGTAACTATGTTTGCCTTTTATTTTTTGAACAAACTTCTGAGGAGTTTATCTACGGTAGGTAGGAAGGTATCCTACATTTTGAAATTCACATGGATAATATAGTAAAGTACAATTGAGTTAGTGGATTCGAAACTAGCCGGGCTAACGTCCGCGTCGACTACATATACGAGAGCAAAGCTGGTTTGTCATAATTGTACTTACCTATAGTGTAAACCACTCACGATAGTTTAAACGCTAAGATAGTTAAGACTTGGAGAGTGACATACCTCCTCCTACTACTTTTATCCCGGAAAAATAAGTTAAATCTAAATTAGTCAGACATCATCATGATCAACCCATCGCCGGCTCACTACAGAGAACGGAACTCCTCTCAGAGTGATAGGGCTTTTGGCCGTAGTCACCACGCTGGATAAGTGCGGATTGGCAGACTTCACAAACCTATGAGAACATTATGGAGAATTCTCAGGTATGCAGGTTTCCTGATGATGTTTTCCTTCACCATTAATCAAGTGATATTTAATTACTTAAAATGCACGTAACTCCGTTAAGTTAGCGTGCCCGGGATCGAACCCCCGACCTCCGATTAGAAGGCGGACGCTAGGATGTCACACATTGTAATCGGCGGGTAGGTCTCATCTTTCAATCTGTACCGATTTATTTACTCTTAAAGTCTAAACAAGAATAATTATAATATTGAACGTTCTGTAATGTATAGGTTAGTGGAACTAGTAAGCTGCATGTTTAGCCGTCAACAATTCGGTTGTTTTGCGGTTAGCAACGTTTCTGTTGTCACATCGCATCGCGTGCACCGCTCGTGATGGCGCCAAGTGAGCAATAAACGTACCTACAGACTGTACAGTGCACACACACCGACACACCTATCGATGTTAATGTCGAAAGTAGTATACCTACCTACGGCTCTATCACCGAAGCTGTCCACACGGCTTGAAGTGAAACAGTATACCTACGGCTCTATCACCGAAGCTGTCCACACGGCTTGAAGTGAAAACGACACAAACATTCATTTATCCAAAATTGCTATATCTGTCTGTTCGTATCTATTTTGAATTGAATCGTATCTATTTTGTATTATGTGATAGTGTCTACCTGTCTGTAACCATTCACAGTTTATCTGCTAAAGCAATCTTAAAAAAATATTACTACCTACTTACCTACTAAGTTTGCACGTTGGTGACGAATATAGGATAGATACCTACTTTTGTGATTTTCTAAATACCTAAGTCATTACTTATGAAGTTCTGACATACAACTATTACCCGTGTAGATGGGTAGATGGGTAGATGTAGATCAGGCGCGTAAATAACGTATTAACATTTAATTATAAACGTTTTCGTCCGAGGACCGCCACTAATATTAAATATTTACTCAATTCGTACGACTGAATCTAAAGCAGCTGTTATAAACTTAAACTTCACTTACTAGTTATATTATAACTCTGTACATAACTTAGGTACCTAGGAATAGCTAGGTACGTAATAGCTATTAAGTTTTCGAAAATCCAAAATCATTGCTATTATTATTAGTATTAATTTAAAATAGAACAGAGTGACACAAAATACTGCAACAGAATGAAATATTATTAGTGTAGGTATCTACCATAACTAGTTGACCATTCCCAGTTTCCCTTGGGTGGCTTCTGAAAATCCTTTCTCAGAGAACTTACGTGCAAAATCTCAGCTCCATATTATGATGCATATTATTGGTACAATCAGCAATCAATACTTTGACATTTCAGAGAAGTATTATACACCTACTACTAGGTACCTACCTTATAATATCTAAAACATCATAACTAAATTTTTTACAAAACATCTGACTAATATAAGGTAAACTGGATTTTAGTTTCGGCCGTCAGTTTTTGTGTATTCGCGGTAAGGTCGCTTCGGCAGGTGTACGAGTGCCGCAGAGCGCAGGTTCGATGCCTGCGAGGGGCAATTTATGTGTGCGGCGCGGCGCCCCGTCGCGTCCTATCTCAGATGAGGCTTTGATTTTTTTTCTTCGTAGGTGTTGAACATGAGAACAGTTAAGGTCAGATGTGTGGAATATTTTTGGGAATGTACGATTTTGTTGAAAATTATATTTAGGTATTTTGTGTTTCTGTGGTTAATTAGGCGAATCAAATTACACCTATTAAACAAAGAAAGATAACGTAAGCGTCAATTGCTTCCATAATAGATACGTTATTTAGGGTGAATAAGTAGGAAAATACATTTTGTTCTTGGTACAATATCTTCAGGTATAGAGAGAAGCGATGATAGCCACCGAGCGCATCTGACATTGGTTGATTCTACATTGCTGCTTCACTGAGTGATATCAAAATATTTTTTATAATTATATTATTAATAGTATATAAATTATTCTTAACCAGTAGGGTAGGTAGCAGTGGCGTGCACAGTGTTTGAAGCCAGGGTAAGCATTAGTTAGGTAGGAACCTATTTACTGGCAGGTCATAATGAAAAATATGCATTGAGTCATTACAACTGGGGTAAGCAGTGCATTTATGCCTCTATGACCTGCACGCCACTGGTAGGTAGGTACAACTAAGCGTTTATGTAATAGTTTATCTCCGGTTATTATATATTTACAGAATATGTATAATACAAGTAATTAACCATTGTCTTACTGAACACCAGCAATCTGAGGAATTCTGCGTTCGGAAACACTGCCTAGTAGGTACCTACTTATAATTTATTGGGTTGAGTAGGTAACGCTGGCATATCATTTACTATTGGTCCATGTTTCTACATATGTATAGTAAATCGAATGTCCCTGTTAAGGTCACCTTACGCCAGAGCTACAAAGTGCAATATTGACGCATGCCACAAGTTGTATGCTACAATCCATACTTCCATACTAATATTATAAATGCGAAAGTGTCTGTCTGTCTGTCTGCTAGCCTTTCACGGCCCAACCGTTCAACCGACTTTTTATCTCGGAAAATCAAAGAGTTCCCATGGGATTTTTAAAAACCTAAATCCACGCAGACGAAGTCGCGGGTATCGTCTAGTAATTTAATAAGCAACATAAATCGTTGGCAGACCGACGTGTCTGTCCAATTCCAAATTTATTTTTCTTCTCGTTTATTACCCTTTATTATCCATTGTTAGACGTAGCCTCCTCGTGCGCACGCCATTCTTGTCAGTGCTGGGTGAGGCCTCCTCTAAGTGTTATTCATGCCAACAGCACAGTATCAGAGAGAACTAGTGAGGGAACTCCTCGGGTAGAGCCGGATCGACGATATGTCAGATATTATGCTATTGGGTGACGTGAATCAAAGAAAAATAGCGTTTCGTAGGCTACTTAGCGTCAAAATGTAGGTAAAATTTGACGCTTGCCAGTGACATCGGAAGCCTCGACGTTCGAGACAGTACCGAACAAAGTATCTCGTCATAAAATAAACTGCCGGATCTGTTTCTGTCTCCGGCGTAAACCAGCCTTATATCAATTATCCATAATAATATCAGATGAAATTTTTTTTCCGTTTTTTGGAGTTTTAATTAACACGACATGTTTGTTAGCGGCGCAAATTTTGTTATATTATATTATGACACCCGCGCTTACACCAGGGTTCAAAGTATTGCTATCATGACACGTCATGTAGTGTGCGGTGTTGTCATTTGTTCGTTTACAGCCCAAAAACAACGGCGAAAAGCGTTTTAAACACAAAATTTGTAAAATACTGGTAAATTTTGTTTATTGGCTCGACTATTTGCTATCACAGGAGAGAGATAAAATAATTTATTACGTCTGATACATTGACAATGTGGCTAGTCCGTTGTACACAATCTCTAAACTAATTCTAAAATGGCACGTCTAAATCTATTGCTATCCTTTTCATTATGTTGCTTTGCGGAAAAGGGATACACTAGATTTAGACCTGTTAATTTAGTTTAGGTTAGAGATTGTGTACAAGACAATCGCCCCAAGTATTCAAGTAACATTGGACCGTTGACTTATTAATTACTATGCATTGGACAAGTTTTTTACAATTTGTTGGTCCGAAAATGAGTCGGGATCAATCATTGATTTCGGGCGGAGTTTGTATCAATAAATTACGGAAAAACTATTTAGTTGGTCCCATACTTATACCTAAATAAGAACAAATTTGTCAGAGTGACCCATGGAGGAGTCGCGTTTTTAGCTTGAAAACTTATATCAAGATTCAATAACAGTGCGTAAATATATACCTACCTAGGTATTATAAAAGTTCCTGACTCTCACTGACTGCTCCCAACCCAAACCCTTGGACCTAGAAAGCTGATATGCAGAAGCTCTCTTTATGATCTATAGCACAGAAGATATAGGTAATAGTACTCGAGAGGTATAGTCTGATCGATTTTCGAGATTCCCAAGAAAGCGAAGTCGCGAGAACTCGTAAATTAGTAATTTTTACTATCGAATCAAAGTGTTTTAATGTAGGAAGATCCACGCAGTAGGTAGGTATCCCACGTGCGTCGTTCCAGTTGGCGACGCGCGAGTTCAAGGCTCCCTGCATAGGGGCCCGCTATCGCACCAGACAGAGGTTTAGGCACTTTCACGGCAACTACCATTCGCCTATAATGTCAGACATTAAAACATAATCGTTCATTTTATGAATTAATATTATAAAGGGTTTATGTATAGTGCGTCTCGCCATAGTTGGTCTATGTGTTAACTGGGCAGATTCTCTTGTACACTGTCTCTGAGCTAAACTAAATTAACAGGTCTAAATCTAGTGCTATCCTTTTCCGCAAGCAACAATATGAACGGGATAGCAATAGATTTAGACGTGCCATTTTAGTTTAGTTTAGAGATTGTGTACAATGGAATCAGCCACAGTATCATATCAAAACGTACTTATCGGTAAACTAATTGTTCTCACGTGACATTGATACATCGAGCTCATTGATGTTGGAACCCCCCTCTACTTATTATTCTAGGACCTACCTAATGATTATTCCTTTCATTAGGCACTAAGTACTTATCCATACACTAAAAACTAATCAACCTTTGTCATACATCGATGTACTCATAAAACGAGCAAGCACGCACGTTGCGTCAGGTCGGTGCGGCGGGTTGCGGTGCGTTTAAATATGAATTTAAGTACCTTAATGTATGAAATTCCGGTGCGGAATTAATTCCGCAGTGTGCGCGCTTGTATGTAGTTCTATAGTTCACAGATTTTGTGGAAAAAAACGTACGGCAATTTACCGTGGTGCGCGCTAGCAATCATTTTGTACCGACTTATCTCCATGTTTTTACAAAACTCCCATCATTTCATACACATACCTAGTCCCGTCTAGAGTCTAGACTGAATGTTGTTCCAACTTGCAGCTATTTCTCAAATTCCATGTCTCTACAATCTCCTCAGATGTCATCTCGCGTTAGATCTCAATCAGAACGGCTCGCTTACAGTCATGTACTTGGGCGCATAATGAATGATAATTTATTATTATAATGAGCCTTGTACTAATATTTATGAACACGGACTACATAATTAATAATTAATAAATAATTGAATCTAACTGCGATTGAATTACAAACTGGAAATTATGTACACTGGGAATGTCAACAATTTAGACCTCTTTTTGATCACCAATGTTATTTAAAATCCATACTTTAAATAATTTTTATTTACTACCTAAATGCGAAATCTGCACGTGTGTGTGAAACCTGCCAATCTCCACTTGGCCAGCGTGGTCAAACTTTGGTCAAACCCTTCACATTGTGAGAGGAGACCGTGCTCAGTAGTGAGCCGGCGATGGGTTATCGATCAACTTGTCGGAACGTAGTGACAGCAGCGGAGCAGGCTTGTTGCCACATTTGCAGCTTATGTTGATATACTCGGAGTACTAGCTTGCATTAGTTGTGAGCACTTTGCGGCGCGCCCATACATCAGCGTGACAGTTATGGCCGTAGAATCAACACGACTGTGACGTCACGCATTAGCTTGATGAATAATTGCCGGCTGATTATCTCGCGCCGATCCGCCGACCATAGCTACCTACCTACAGGTATCGCAATGAGGTATATCAATCCTACAAGACTGCATATCTATATCATCATCATTGACTGATAGAAGTGTACTGCTGGATATAGGTCTCTTGTAGGACACGCCACGGTCTTGCGCCGCCGCCATCCAGCGCCTCCTTGTGACATGTTTGATGTCGTCTGTCTATCTAGTGGAGGGTCTTTCAACGCTGCGCTTTCCGGTGCGAGGTCGCCATTCTAGCATTTTTTTTTGTTTTTGTTTACGGGGGGAAATCTTCTAAAGATACCCGATGTCCTGGGAAAGACATCGGGTTATGTAGGATTTCTACCCACCAAAACCTCCTCGGTGGCCACCCTCGGCGCTTATTGATAGGCTCCTAGATCTCTCATGAACACATGATCGGATTTACCGGGATAAAAAGTAGCCATGTCCTTCCCCGGGAGTAAGCTAACACTGTACTAAATTTCATCGAAATCGGTTAAACTGTTGGGCCGTGAAAAGCTAGCAGACAGACAGACTTCACGTCATGGAAAAAAATCTACGTAAAAAATCTTATGTTTTAACACTCAGCTAAACATTGAGTTGATTTATCAGTCACTAAGTTTTCTTTTAAATAATATGCACACAAAACATATTACTAATTACTATGTGCAATGAGACATTGTACATAGTATTGTATGTTACACAACTACTTCAGTGAGCTTCTGGCTATGACCTACGCTATAGTTCTATGATAAGAAGGTTCCCATGGAATATTCATGAAGCACATACAAACCCGTTCAGTTTTTATTCGACTCCAATGCTAAAACAACTGCCTATTTCAATGTCACATAACTTATTGTGTGTCGATGTGTGTCGATATGTGTCGAACAAAAACTATTTTGTGCTTTTTAATGCTAACAAATCTTTTACCTTTTGTCATAAAACGTTATTTATTGGCTAAAATTTGTTATATCTTGTAGTATTTTCTTTTTTCGTTTCGCGTAGGAAGATACTTAATGGGTAAAATATATATCGCGTGGAGAATTTTTTTAACTTTTAAAGATAGAAAAGAATGAACCGGTTTATCTTTGATGGATTGTGGAGGTCAGGATGAACAGCGCTCGCCTCGTGTATACCTCGTGGTAATACATTAAACTAAGCTGAAAAAGTAAAGCTATTGAGAATCAAGGCAATGTCTATAGATTACCTTGATTCTCAATAGCTTTACTTAAAACCCTTAGCTCCTTGGCTTTTTATGACATTTACCTATGTAAAGTCATAAAAAGCCAAGGAGCCATGGGTTTTAAATCTAAAAATGTACCTCTGGTTCAAACTGATTTTCGTACCAAGAAGGACCAGCAAGGACTTTACCTACCTACCTTTATATATAACTAGCTGATGCCCGCGACTTAGTCCGCGTGGAATTAGGTTTTTTTTTAAATCCCGTGGGAACTTTGATTTTCCGGGATAAAAAGTAGCCTATGTCACTCTCCAGGTCTTTATCTATTCCCTTGCAATCCAATCCAATCCAATGCCAATCCGTTGCACCGTTGCGCCGTGATTGAAGGACAAACCAACAAACAAGCACACTTTCGCATTTATAATATGGGTACTGATATATAACTTTTCCGCTGTTATCGATCGATCCAGATTCCAGATCTCCGATGGCACTTATTAAGTGTGAGGCGACGCGCGACGGACGCGAGACGCGAGGAGTCAATTGCCACTCAATTAGGAGCGGGGGGTCAGTGGGTTGCGACCCCGGGAAACCAATATTGCCATCTGTTTCGGTCATCATTTCTCTGATTTCTGCTTTATTCAATTACCAAAGATTGGTAGTTTTGGGTTATATATTTTGTGCGTTGCATTCATAGACTTTATTAACTACTTAAGTATTTAATTAATTAAGTACGTAAGACATACTTATCTAGGTAGTAGGTACAGCTAGTACTTAAGTATTGATGTAAAACCAAAGGAATTACTTGACAATTTAAAACAATAATTATACTTAAAACACAATAATTAACATCACCACCAACCCATCGCCGGCTCACTACAGAGCACGGGTCTCCTCTCAGAGTGAGAAGGGTTTTGACCATAGTCTACCACGCTGGCCATGTGCGGATTGTATAGTTAGATACTTATAGATATTTATTAGCATAAATTAGCGGACACCATTCCTATAATTTATAAACTTTTATTAAATGATGTTAACCTAAATCAGTTATCTTACCTAAAATAAATTAAATAGGTTAGATTGGTTGTTTATATGGAATGCAAACAATTCTATTAATTAGTACCTACTCAAGTTAAGCATTCCCAGTGTGGTGGTTCGTGCAAAGATTGTAGAACATGGTACTTGGGTATCGCGTGTACACAATCGTTTTGTAATTTAGGAATCATCGGTTGTTTCAGCGCCAAATACTTAGCTATATTACGTATTAAGTCGATGAAGGAGTCTAAAAATCTGCTCTGAATCCACTTGCACAAGGACAGTCATTAACTTGATCTAGTGTAGCTAAGTCAGTATTGCGTCATGATTTTTTAATAGTTTTCCTAGATAAACTAGCTCTCTGTGCTTGTCTACATCAGAAACCCGTCAATAACGCAGGTCACACGGGGCGTCAGTCAGTCAGTTTACGACGCGTTTTACTCGGAGCCATAAATTCCTCGCTGGCTTTAGGCTCGCTCTATCTAGTCGTAATAATTAGTAGTTCCGGATGTAATGACGACTCATTATTTTCGGCGCTAAGTAATTGCTGGCTTTGATATGAAACTTAAGTAGATATCTACCTATTGGTAACCCTGCCCGGACTATTCAACACCAAACAACCAATTAGTTTAGTAGTAAAGTGTTTTTGTAGGAAACATGCGTAATTACAATATTCTCTAAAATTCAAGGCGGAGTTTACAGTTTCTCTCCCTCGCCGCTAGATGCCGCCGCCAGGCTCAAATCAGCAAGGCGTTGTCTTATATTTATTTACTCGGGAAAAACCAAGTTTAAAAATAATTGTATGAGCTATTAATAATGTTTTATTAAACAAGGGATTTATGTTTTAAGCAAAAATTTAATACCAAAATGTAGAGTCGAAGTTTTATGAAACATTTCCTTAAAATTAAAACAATTCCAAAAGGATTCATTACTTCTTTTAGTAGGTACAACTAAATAAATTAATACTTATCTATAAATTTTAGTTTTAGTATCTACTATGTACCCAAACAGTGGGAGAGCTTATTAGGTGTCAAAGTATAGGTATCCTATGATACAGGATGTCGCAAAGCCTTATAAATATTAAATCAGTAATGGTTTCCTGCGAGGAATTGGGGCGCCGAGTCCAGTCGATTATGATTGATCGGCGATCCCAGGCTTCCTGCGATTTGTCTAAGGTCTAGACAGACAATGAGCAATAAAGACATTAGTGTCTAGCGCGACGCCCGATCTGCGACACTCGTCGACCGGCAACCGAGGGGTACCGCTAGCTTTGAGTTATAAAGCCTGAAAAGATTGATTTCTTTTCAATGTTGGGGTGAAATGCCCTGTTTTAGAGAATGTTGGGGTACCTATTCAAAACGGTTATACCCTACAAACTAAAAACACTAGGGATTATGAGTAGACTAGCTGATGCCCGCGACTTCGTACACGTGGATTTAGATTTTCAAAAATCCCGTGGGAACTCTTCGATTTCCCGGGACAAAAAGTAGCCTATGTCACCTCTACAGGTCTTAACTTATACCACTAGCAAAAAAAAAATCACGTCAATCCGTTGCACCGTTGCGACGTGATTGAAGGACAAACAAACACACTTTCGCATTTATAATAAGTAAGTACTGATGTGTAGATTAGACACCTAGTTTGGGTAGGTTACCTACGTATTTTGTGTTTTAGACTAATAAAGAACTTAATTTAGAAATGAGCTAGTTTAGATACTTAGATGAATTTGTTTATGACACTTTATAAAAGTAAGATAAATAATGATCAGCTTGTCTTATTAGCACACGTCGCTGACAGATGTGGAGTGTGGTGTGGACAGCGGCAACTAGGGTTCCGTTGCTAACTCCAAAAACGGCAAGCAGCTGGAGTATATTTATTTATGTGGTTGTTGAATTAAGATCATATAAGAAAATGTGCGACATACAATGGCGCCGATTCTGTTGCATTTCTCTAAACTAAATTTAGGCATTCTCTTTTTTTTAATATACCTAAAAAAAGGACGGAACATTAGGTACATTTAAAGACTAAATTTAAGTGCAGACTAGCAGGTAAAGTCATGAGGTTTGATGGCTCTAAATTTAATTTAAAACTGTCAAACTATGTCTGTCCTTTTCATATTATATTAGTGAGAATAGGATGCGAATACTCTAAAATTTAGTTGTGCTCAGAATCAGTACCATTATGTCCTTATTTATAAACAAGAATACATATCTCACTTCACGGGTTTTTATTGTTTTGCCTACTTTTGCATATCATTTAGATTTCGTTTTAATGTTCTGACCATATTAAATAGGTACTATGGTATCTTATACAATTCATGATAGATATAATCTTACAGTATCATCTACCTATTAATTATTATTATTAGCGAATGTATTAAATATTTCAGGCAATAAATAACAATAGAATGTCATTTACCTTACATATTACTTAACTTACTAACTATTTAATAGATATCAATTTATGATTTCTACAAGATGCACTAAACACAATAAGTAATTCCGAATTTTGAGAATAGATCTTTGCTTTTTTAACCAACTTCAAAAGGAGTATGTTCTCATTTATTCTTCTTTATTCTTATTTCTTCTTCTGTCAATGTTTATCTTCTCAAACTCAAAAATAAAAAAATCTTACAAAAAATAAGAAAGCAAACAAACATATCGCGTGACTTGAGATAACGGTCAAAATAAATGCATAACAATTAATAAACAATAAAGATGCGATCCGGAAAAAAGGGTTATCATTAAACCTGTCTACGTCACGTCACGGCGCGGCGGCGACGAGCAAGCATCGAGTAACTGTGGTCCAAGATTCCAGTGCCGCCAGACGGTACTTATTTCCTGAGAAACACAATGTGCGGGGCACAGCTTGTGTACTTCTTACGTACGCATGTCTGATAGCTTGTGCTGTCGGAAAATTTATAGGTATCAGCTGCTAAAGGAATCCTCGTAAAAACTTTACTCACTTTTCTTAAAGTCTGAGTTATTTATTTTTGTTTTAGATAATGTTGTTAATAATTAATATTCAATACTGCCAGATACTTCCCGTCGCAGAATTTCCGCCAGACGTTTTATAGTTCGCAAAAAATAACACAGTTAATCTTACAAGTCGGAGTCGTGATTTTTATATTATAAAATCAGCACATAGAGTTAAAGAAAAGTGAGTAATTTTTTTACGTACAATAAGCATCTGATGTCTTGAAATTGGCCGTCGGCAAGCTAACAAATGTGCGTACGTTAAATGTACACGCTAACACTACTCACACACACACATTTTGTTTCTCAGCAGATAAGTAACGTCTGGCGGCACTGGGATCTCGCTCTACAGCGCATCAAGCCGGAGATCACATCTCTCTAGCCGCTACCGAGTCGCGCCTCCCACGGCTAATTACATACACAATCGCTTTAATATTCAGCGTGGAAACAAAATCGATTACGGCCGCTCATTATCCGAATACAGAATCGAGCAATTAACCGATCAGACGTCCATCTCGATTCACTCTCGATGTCGATGAGTGTGATTTACATAATGACATTGTTAGCGACATAAACGAGTTAAAATCTATTTACATAGCATCGAGAAGTTCAGGGGATGGCTGCGACGTGATCTGGCAAAAATACCTACCTACACTCCACTCTGTACCACGCGTACCTAGGTACTCTGTGATTACTGGTTTTTTAATTATTCTATGTTAAGTCAGCCTCCAGATCCGCCGCGAGATCCACAAGACATGTGAAAATAAAATCATCTAAAATGACGTTTTTATTTCAAAGTAAACGATGCCCGTGACTTCATCCGTGTGGATTTAAGTTTGAAAATCCCGTGGGAACTTTTATGCAAGCTATTGCTGTACCTTAGCCTAAATCGGTTAAGCGGACGGGCTGTGAAAAGGTGACAGATGGACAGACAGAGATACATACTTTCACACTAAACTAGTAATGTTAGTATGGATGGGCCTAGCCAGACGTGTTTGAAGTGACTCTATCACCGGACCGGCGTGAATAGTTCCGCGAAGGAACAGAATCGATTACGGCCGCTCATTAATCGAATAAAGTATCGAGCAATTAACCGATCAGACGTCGATCTCGATTCACTCTCGATGTGGATGGATTGAGTCGTGGGGTGTCATTAGCATAATGACATTGTTACTTTACTTGTTAGCGGATGCAAAGTAAACGGGTTATGCCGCAAGTCCGCCGCGCCGCGCCGTTCGCGTCCGCTCCGCCAGTGTGACCACTATCTGTAGGGTGACAACACCACGGGAATTTTCCTAATGAATCCGGAAAATTACTTACTACAACTTCTACAGTACCTTTTCAAGCAAAACTTTAAATTGACAAGTCGTCATCATCATCGAAGTCATTTATTCAAAATACCATTGAAAACTTTCTGACTGTCATTTGTTGAGTTTGTAATGGTGATAAAATAGTAATCACGTAAACTTAAACTAAAGCGACGAGGGTTCAAAATGCGATCGAAGAATCAAACGATAGATGCTCACAGCTGGATGTCCACCCTTTGTACGGAGTAGGGACCACCACACGCCGCCTTGCGCCTTGCGCCTTGCGCCTTGCGCCTTGCGCCTAGCGCCGCGCGCCGCCTGCATCCAGTGGCTCTGTCTGTCCACCTAATCTGGGGTCTACCGACCTTACACTTTCTGGTGCGAACTCTCCATTCCAGCGCCTTGGGACTCCTCCAACTACTGGTTCTTCGAACTACGAGTAGGTATGTGCATACATTTCCATATTATTTGGTTTTCATGTTTACCCGGGGCAGAACATAGGCTATTTTTTATCCCGGATAAACGCGGATGAAGTCGCGGGCAGCATCTAGTATTCAATAAAACATAGTGTTCTTTTAGTTCTAAAATTATTTAGTATCTAAATTTTCGTAAAGCTTTCATGTAAAACTTGCCCATGGCTTCGATCGCGTGGATTTAGGTCTAAACATCCCGTGGGAACTCTGTGTTAATCCGGGATACAAAGTAGCCTATGTCATGCAAAACATACCGTCAATCAGTTGCTACGTGATTGAAAGACAAACCAACAAACAAACACACTTTCGCATTTATAATAGCAGTAGTAGGTGCGGGTAGTGATTTGTCCCAGAATTTAGTGGAAAACTTTGGGTTTCGCAAAGAATTTGGCGACCCTAGCGACGGGATTGGATACATACTAATGGGATCAAATCGATTCCGGGGAGCTATTGTAGGGGGTTCGCTTACCGAGTAATAAGGCCGAGTATACATTGTGGTGGGGAGCCGAGGCCCAGGCTAATGAGCTCCTTGTGCTTAGATCTAGCTGTATTGTTATGAGTATGACGATAATACCATCATTTCTGCGTACTAAAATAAATAATATTCGGTCTCATTTTTAGGGTTCCGTACCGGTGCCAAAAGGACACGATCCATCCGTCCGTCTGTCTGTCCGCGGGCTGTATCTCTGGAACCGTGATAGGTAGAGAGTTGAATTTTCGCAGAAAGTATATTTCTATTGTCGTTGTCGCTATAACAAACAATGAAATGGCTACCATGGAAAATGTGAGAGCCGACTCGTACTTAGACCATTTTTGTTTTACGCAAATAAAATGTAAGACGTTTAGAAGTTATAGATACCTACTTAAAAAATAGCAAGCATAAACTCTACAATAACGCTTTTTCGGAAATTTTCGCGGTTTTTCTTTGACAAAACATTCCAAAATCTGCGAGGTACTTAGTATTAGTCCCGCAAATTGCTATTGTGCGTGGCCGCCATTTTAGTGACGTAAGCACTAGACTGAAGTTTCGAGCTGATGGTATATTTTTATTTCGGCTGACGTCAAAAAGACGTCATTTCGATGTTAATGAGACATGGTTCCAGCGCAATAGCAATTTGTGAGACTTGGCAATATTGTGAATTGCGGATGAATTTAACTCGTGGTACAACTTGATTTGTACCTATCAATCTTTGCAGAGGAACTACCTACTTGCAACGGATTTTTAGATCGGTACTATTATGAAAATTTAAGACTTAGTAGGATATACATACAGGGTTCTGAATTCCGGTTGGTCGTAGTTTTGATCTCTGTGGGTTTGTTATAAAAAAGCTGTAGCTATAAACTAGAGTTTCAAACACCTATCCCACATTTAGCTACAAGAACATGCAGAACCTAGTCACAGTGAGTACGAGGACTGAGGAGGCACGGACTGTGGAGGCAGCTCTAGGAACTTTCCGACTCCATGGGATGATGGGGTTGGACTCCTTCCCGTAAGGTAAATGAGAAGGTAACACTAAAAGTTAAAAATAACAAATTACTGAGTAAAAGCTAAGTAGGTAAGTTTTAGCGTATTCGTTGCTTTCGAAGGATTCCGTACCGCCGCGCTGTCTATACTCGATTTAAAAACAGCAAAAAATAAATAGCTGTTGTATGGGAGCCCCCCTTAAATATTTGTTTTATTTTATTTGAATTTTTTTTTTTAATTAAATATATTTCTAAATATTCCGTGAATATTTCAAGCGTTTAGCTTTTGCCGTTATCAATATAGAGCAAAAACGGGTAAAAAATCAAGTTTTTGTATGGAAGCCCCATTAAATATTTATTTTATTCTGTTTTTAGGGTTCCGTACCTCAAAAATAAAAACGGAACCCTTATAGAATCACTTTGTTGTCTGTCTGTCTGTCAAGAAACCTACAGGGTACTTCCCGTTGACCTAGAATCATGAAATTTGGCAAGTAGGTAGATCTTATAGCTTACATTCGGGGAAAAACCTGAAAAACGTGAATTTGTCATCACACAAAAAATAAATAAATTGTGGTCATATAATCACTATCACACACATCACTAATAATTAGTATTTTCAATTATCAAAGTAAGATAACTATATCAAGTGGGGTATCATATGAAAGGGCTTCACCTGTGGATTCTAAACAGATTTTTATTTATTTTTTGAATGATAGTATTTGATTTATCGTGCAAAATGTCGAAAAATACGACTGTATTACGGAACCCTCGGTGCGTGAGCCTGACTCGCACTTGGCCGGTTTTTTTAGTATTTATTGTTATAGCGGCAACAGAAATACATCATCTGTGAAGATTCGGGTGTGTCTTCCCCACGTGACACGTGACACGTGACACGTGACACGTGACACGTGATCAGGATCTACATTCTCGGGTACAAAGCTACAAACCACTGGGACATTAGCGCTGCAAAAAGCTGAATGTTGGTAATAAAGTAAAGGTAAACCTTGCCAGCTGCTGCAGTAGTACCTACCTCCTGTGAGGTACATCGCGTACTGTCGTCACACTTCTTCAGTCGCGTGACGCCTCGCCGCGTCGTCGCGCGTCGGTCGAACGGTGGCAAGGTGCGTCTCATTCATTATACCTATACACTAATAAGTGTATAGGTTAAAATACCCACCGAACTCGAAATTGCTCTTTGGGATCCGAATAAAGCATATTATCTGTCTGTCGTGTTCCTCATTGCTAAGTGCTAACCCTGACGTGGACATACCATAGCCATATCCCCCACCGCCGCCCGGTGCGGGCGAGCGTGGCGCGTGGGTGACGTGCGGGTGTGTGGGGCGTCCCCCCGCTTCATACCACGATTGCCATCTCAACCTGTCGCGGACTATACCTCCCTACATTTTGCAAAGGTAAACACTTAATTAAAAGGCGATAAGGCACATGTAGTGTATCGCATAGCGGCCTGTGCTAGTGGAGCTGCTATGTGCTGGGTTGTCTGTGTGTGTGTCCATATCGACAGCTCTTAATTACGACGCGGAAGGACGCCGCGACCGGTCCTTAATTGACTCCCACACAACACAACACAACACAACACCTTGCCGAAATATTTTTTGTTTTCTAAACCCGTGTTGTTATTTGATTCACATTTCAATACAAAATTGTTTAGTTTGAAATTCATTCATTGGATATTGTATGAGAGTATTATCTAAAGGCGCAGTTAGACTGTTCATTTGTAATCTACTATTGAAAATCTGAAAATCGTGAATTTGTGGTTACATCACATAAAAAAAATTAAATTGTGGTCATGAAATAATAGTTAGTATTTTCAACTTTCTAAGTAAGATAACTATATCAAGTGGGGTATCATATGAAAGTTCTTCATCTGCACATTCTAAAACAAATTTTTATTTATTTTTATGCATCATAGTTTTTGAATTATCGTGCAAAATGTCGAATAAATACTTAGAGGTGCGTGCACGGGATCAAACCCTCGACCTCCCGAGTAGGAAGGACGTCTTAACCACTAGACTGTAAACGATTAAAATTACAGAAAAAAAATTCTTCATTTAGAATTCGAACCCATAACTTGTGAAGATAAATTGTATTTTATTTTCTTAAATGAAAACAAACAGGAGAATGTTTAAACAACAAGTTTGTACGAAAGCCCTGATATCATGGCATCATTGCATCATGGCATCTTGAAACCCGAAATCATGAACCATTAAAAAACGACAGCGAACTTTAAATTTCATACCTAGATATAGATTACCTAATATGGAAGAATTTGTGAAGGGGTTCATAAATACTTAGTTTACAAGTACTCAGGAAGTAAAGTTACAAGTAAGTTGAAGCTTGCGTAAAAGTTCTAATTCTTAACCGACTTTCAAAGTTAAAGGTCGCCTATTTATTAACATAGTCTAACCCACAAGCCAAGTGGCAACCATACAGACATGGCCATTTCTTACATATTCTTTTTACCTAATTTATTTCCTTTACGTTTAAAAATGATTACCTAGCGAGTATTACAATTTAAGATTACATAAAGGTTGTATAATTATTGTAACCCATACCTACTTATAATTGCACAAAAAGTACAAAATTAGCATTCTTTATCAGGCAAGAAAAATTGTGAGTAGTTTGTTGGCAATAAACACGAAATGCAAAATTAAATTCAGGCACAAAAAAATTAAAACTACATAGGTACTTATAAAGTAGGTGTTTGCTACTAAAATAAAGGTAGATAGCTACTTGTGAGTTATACTAAATAATTACGGCTTACAATTTTTTCAAAAAAGAATATAAGAAACCAGTTAAGTGCGAATCGGACTCGCACATGAAGGGTTTTGTACCATCGCACAAAAAATTACACTTTTTAGGGTTCCGTACTTCAAAAGGAAAATAGGAACTCTTATAGGATCACTTCGTTGTCTGTCTGTCTGTCCGTCTGTACAGACAGACGGACGAGACCCTGTAGGTTTTCTTGACAGGCACTACAGAGTGTCTGTCAAGAAAACCTACAGGGTCTCGTTGACTTAGGATTCTAGAATCCTTTGGCAGGTGAGTAGATCTTGGCACAAGTACCTAAAGTATCTGAAAACAGTGAATTTGTGGTTATATCACAAAAAAAATTAAAATGCGTTTACTAAATCACATATACATAGAAAGCGCAGTCTACATAAAAGTATTTGGTCTATATTGTAAGATGGTACGGAACCCTACGTGAGCGAGTCTGACTCGCACTTGACCGTTTTTTTTGTAACCATAAATTCACGGTTTTCGGATATTTCCCTTGCAACTACCAAATTTCATGATTCTAGGTCAACGGAAAGTACCCTAGGTTCTGACTCCCTTGACGGGTATTGGCAGGTAGACAGACAATGAAGTGATCCTTTAAGGGTACCTTTTCCTTTTGAGGTACGGAACCCTAAAGAAGGAGTAAGTTATGTCGGTACTTGGTAGGCCGAAGGTACCAGGGCGGCAGATTTGCGAGGTGTTATTACAGGGCACGTGCTACCGGCGCTGATTTACGGGCCCAGACTACGCCTCCGAGGCCGAGAGCGCACGCGATACGTGCACTGTGCAGTGTGCAGCCCCCTGGAAATATGTACTCCTAGCTGAACTACGACACTACACGAAAACAACGAGGATGTATTGCACTTATAATGTGCACTTTGTGTTCAAAATAATAAAATAAAATATTTGTAAACTTTTTGCTGGGTTTCATTTTCCTACCTGCGTTATAAATTAGTATACGACTGTGAACTGGCTACTAACCAGTGCTATCTCAATTTTCACAACTTTACAGGATGAAGGAAAATCTTGTTTCCTTCAGCTAAATACTGATACCTACGCCTGCCATTAGGGGTGAGGTTGAAGCACTGAAGCCTCGCTAGAAGGTTAGGTACAAGTGCTTTTCAAATTTTTGTTCCGAACTAGATAACTGTCTTGATTTTTGGTTCAAAACAGGTTGAAGTAAAATCGTGAAAAAATTGAGATACGACATGTTGCCAATTCACACTCGATATGTAAGTCCTGGTAACCACCAGGGCGGAGACGGGCAGAGATGTGTTTAGCGCACCTAAATTTTGAGAATAGATGTATAATTTATGTCCTAATAATAATTTGATTGGTCCGCTAAACACATCTGCGCCCATATCCGCCTGGCGCCTAGTGGACACTGGGCCTTACAGTCAAAACTCTTACCCGGTCAAAACTACTTTTGACTTCAAAAAACGAAAGTACTGTTGACTATTAAGAGGTTCATTCAAATTCGAAAGAAGTTTTGACTGAAATTCCGGTCAAAACAACAAGATTAGGTCGAATGTGGCCCAGACATCCAAAACAACAAGATTAGGTCGAATGTGGCCCAGACTGAGACATCCAGAACGAAATTGAAGCCTTTGACGCTACGCGGTCTTGTCTGTCCTACCCCTAAATGTTTTAATGTTTTTGTAAAACGCGAGGTCAGAAGCAAGTTATCCGGCGTAGCCCATTTAAAAACACTCAAGAGGCGGGACCGATACGACTTCAAGTTAACCATTCTAGTTTAAACTTTTTTTGACCTCTATATTCAAAAGTAGTTTTGACTGTATTTGTAGTTAAAAGTTTAATTGCTTTTGTAATTGAAATTAGTTTAGACCGGATATAAGAGTTCTGACCGTAACATATAGACAGCATCAAAAAGAAAAATTTGAATTAAGATCGAAGCTTTATGAGAGGTTAGGTATAATTCTTAATTATGATCTCACTTGATGCTAGGAGATGCTGCAGTAAAATGACACTGTTTCTGCAAAAACCATAGGTAAGTTTGTAAATATTTTTTTTAACCAGTTATATATTAAATGTGCGGTGATAGCCTAATGGTAAAGACGTCTGCCTCCTAATCGGAGGTCAGAGGTTCGATTCCGGGCACGCACCTCTAACTTTTCGGAGCTATGTGCGTTTTAAGTACTTCAATATCACTTGCATTAATGGTGAAGGAAAACATCGTGAAGGAACCTGCATGCTTGAGAGTTCTCCATAATGTTCTCAAAGGTGTGTGAAGTCTGCCAATCAGCACTTGGGCAGCGTGGTAGACTATGGCTAAAACCCTTCTCACTCTGGGAGGAGACCCGTGCTCTGTAGTGAGCCGGCGATGGGTTCATCATGAGGATGTATTAAGTAAGCGTAGAACCGAATTAGGGTCATTATCTATCAGTAAATTACCGACGAATGAAGTAAAGGTCGTAAGGCAGGTGCACACCGTACTCGTCGGTCGCGAAGGGCGCGTCGATTTGGACAGGGCGTGTTCACGGTAACGCAACGCTGTTATCGCGAGAGCACGCTTCCACTGCGAACAATTAACTACCTGCTTCCTGTCACACTGATAACGATATACGACCTAATCAAATGTACCCATGATCAGCCCGTCGCGCGTCGCCGGCTCACTACAGACCACGGGACTATTCCATCAACCACACACGGCTGAGTGCTGATTGGCAGCCTTTACACATCTTTGAGAACATTATGAAGAACTCTCAGGTGTGCAGGTTTCCTCGTGATGTTTTCCTTCACCTTTAAATCAAGTGATATAATATTTTAATTACTTAAAACGCACGTAACTCTGAAATGTTAGGGGTGCGTGCGCGGGATCGAACCCCCGACCTCCGAAACTGCTAGGCTGTCTCAGCTTCCAAATATCAAATGCACTATTGAGTCTTTATTTAGACTGCCCGAAAAATATATTTTCTGCAAGAAACTTAAAAACTTATCAATACTTTAGCCACTTAACTAATAAGTAAGTAAGTAAGTTTAAGTTAGCGCACAGCCGAATGGGTTTCAAAATCCAAAAGTAAATTATCGGTGAATAAGGTTAAGGTTTGTCCTTCAATCGCGCCGTAACGGAGTAACGGATTGACCTGATTTTTTACATGTGGATATAGTTGAGGACCTGGAGACTGACAGCCACTTTTTATCCCGGAAAATCAATGAGATCTTTCGGGATTTTTGAAAATCGGAATCCACGCGGACGAAATGCGGGTATCAGCTAGTAAGGTAATAAATAACTAATCAACGGCAGTGACGGCGACCGGCGACATACGACACGCGACACGCGACACATGCGACCCCGCGACTGTCGCGCTAATTATTTATGTATCCGGTTCACCTCTATAGGAACGTATGTCACCTACTTATTTTAGGTGTGTATGTGTGTTCTGGACGACCTTTCCCGCCGTAGTTCACTCCGTGGCGAGTGGTGTTGTCTTACAGGTACCTAAATGGAGGTTCCGGGTACGATTCCTGGTAGAGTCTATTTGGAAATTTATAATTTCAAAATTCGTTTAAGTTTCGTCCTCGCTATATGAATTCGCTTGCTATATCATGTACAAGAGTAGGAGGTACTTAGATCTGTATATTGTGATAACTTATCACTCTTATCAGGGACTGGAAAAGATCATAGTCAAGTAAAATGTTGGACCGGTGATAGAGGTCCACTGCTGGACATAGGTCTCTTGTAGGGACTTCCACACGCTACGGTCTTGCGCTGCCAGAATCCAGCGGCTCTCTGCGACGCGTCTGATGTCGTCCGTCCACCTGGTGCCGCGTCTTCCGGTGCGAGGTCGCCATTTCAGAACCTTGACAGATCATTATGAGTTATTATTAGAGGGTATTGCAATGATATCGGTAGCATCGCTTACACAATGGCGTAGTCAGCAATTTAATGGCTGAGAAAGCGTAAGTATCACTATATAAGTACATAGTCATCATCCAACCAACGCTGGCCCACTACTGAGCACGACTCTCCTTTCCGAGTGAGTCCACCACGTCTGGCTCAATGCGGATTGGCAGACTTCACAAACTTTTGAGAACATTATGGAAAACTCTCAGGCGTGAAGGTGTTTTCCTTTGCGGTTAAAGCGAAGTGCTTGAAACGCACATAACTCTGAAAATGTAGACATTTACGAAATTTGAAGCCCGACCTCCCGCATAGGAGGCGGACGTGTTAACCATTAAGCTAGGACGGCATAGCACGTCGGACCTACCGATCACGGCAGCTTTATGCGTTCAATATTATAGGTAGGTAAAAAGCGTGTTCAAGGAAAAGGCAATGTATACTTATTTTTGGGTCTTAAAATTATAGACCTGTACGTGCATATACGCGTAGTAGGCGCGTTGACTGCTCATCGACAATCGACATGTAATCTTGTACTACACTCCATATTAATAAAGGCTATAAATCGTCCTCCGCCGCCGGCGACCGATACCCGATATATCGATATCGATAGAGCTTCGACACAGATGGCGCTACTGCCCGTATCGATACATCGACAGTCGATGCCCGGTGCTCTGCCCTCTAAAGGGGACACGCGAGGCCCTTCCAAGTTTTATGGAAGTTTATTGTACGTTTCCGGTGTCATTTTTTAAAGTTTTTATGTAGTATAAGGCTGTACCGCAGACGGCTGGCTCTTCTCGAACCTGCTTCGGCTTCAATGGGACATTTTTTATCGGGAATTTACAAGGTCCGGTTGACAACTGCAATTCACGATATTATTGGTAAGTTTATTTCGTCATTACGCTTCAATAGGGCCATTCTCGATATAGCGTAAGTGATGATGATTCAGACGGTACTAACCTAGGGTACCTAGCTATAGCAAAAATACAAAAAACCGGCCTAGTGCGAGTCAGAATCGTGCACCGAGGGTTCCATACTCGGATATTTTTTCGACATTTTGCACGATAAATCAAAAACTATTATGCATAAAAATAAATTAAAAATGTTTAAGAATGTACAGGTAAAGCCCTTGCGTATGATCAGTGGCGTGCAGGTCATAGAGGCATAAATGCACTGCTTACCCCAGTTGTAATAGCTCAATGCATATTTTTCATTATGACCTGCCATTAAACAGGTTCCTACCTAACTAATGCCTACCCTGGCTTCAAACCCTGTGCACGCCACTGCGTATGATAACCCCACTTGGTAGGTAATCGCAACAATTTTTCGTGATGTAGGTAATCGCAAATTCACGGTTTTCGGTTTTTTCCTTTATCTGGTAGAAATATTGTGGCGATTTACAAGTAAAAATTCCCAACTATCTATCGAACTCTGTAATTTTCATGGGCGGCGGTAATCACTTAACATCAGGTGACCCACCTGCTCGTTTGCTCGCTATCTCTATTTAAAAAAAATCCAAGACTTCTAACTAGTGAAGGTATTGACTACCCTACACACGAATAGGAACCCAGCTAGGTGGACAGACGACTTGAACCGAGTCGCAGGAAACTGCTGGATGGCTGCAGCTAAGACCGTGGCAAGTGGAAGTCCCTACAAGAGACCTATGTCCAGCAGTGGACGTGTATCGGTTGATACAGATGACACATAAATACCATCGAAACGTTTTCAAAAGCCTCCAGAATAAAGTCTCAAATTAGCGAACATCGCGTTGTTGCACACGCGATCCGTCAGGCTGTCCTCATCGAACCCGTGGCGGTTTGTGTCAAGTACCCCGCAATTTGCCGCTCAGCCATCGGCCACGGCAGGAATGCTCTGCAGGCACGCACAGGGTGACCAGGATGACTGGAATTTTCCTACAAGTCCAGTGTACCTAAGATACCTACAGCTCTTTTCAGGTAGGTATAGACTTTTTGTATCGTGCGTAGCATCAAGCATGGCGCAGCCATAGCTATGACTATACTTCAAAGATGAGCTCGTGGTAAATAAGTAGATATAACAAGTCAAGTGTAACTTGTCACGTTGTTAACTACGCATTAGGATATCTAGCAAAATTGGATGGAGATGCAAATGACAAATCATTTTCTTATATCTAAAATCATGTAGGGTACTAAATCTAGTTGGAGGAGGAGGAGATCCGTAGGAGAATTTGAGTTTGAGCAATAAAATCTTAAGGCCTGTATAAAGTTTCTCATAAATATAAATCAAATAGATGATGCTCGCAACTTCGTCTATACGTGGAATTTCTTTTTAATCCCGTAGGAACTCTTTAATTTTCCGGAATGAAAAATAGCCTATGTCCTTCCCCGGGATGTAGTAACTCAACTTAGTAACCAATTTATTTATTTATTTATTTAAAATCGGGTGAAATGCTGGGCCGTGAAAAGCTAGCAGACAGACAGTCAGACACACTTTCGCATTTATAGCTAATATTACTAGCTGATGCTCGCGACTTCGTACGCGTGGATTTAGGTTTGTAAAAATCCCGTGGGAACTCTTCGATTTTCCGGGATAAAAGTAGCCTATGTCACTCTCCAGCACGCCTAACATGCGCACCACGAGAAAATTTTGTCTACGCATTTACTCGTCTTATTTGTATGAAAAAACACGAGATAATGCGTAGACAAAATTTTCTCGCGGGGCGCATGTTAGGCCCTCAGGTCTTTATCTATACACATGCAAAAAGTCATGTCAATCCGTTGCACCGTTGCGACGTGATTGAAGGACAAACTAACAAACAAACAAACACACTTTCGCATTTATAATAAGGCTAGGTACTGATGAGGATATCCGTAGGAGAATTTGAGTATGAGTAGTGAAATCTTAAGGCCTGTATAAAGTTTATCTCATAAATATAAATCAATTGAAATATATATCTAAGTAGGTAATGTCAGGAGATTGTCTGAGAATGGACCTGGGAAGAAAAGGAAATGAATTGTGCAGGAATGTTCATATTTGTATCTGGTAACCCTACAGTCAGCCCCATTAGGCAGGTATGGAGTAGACGCACGCACTGCAGCGCACGCGTCGCGTCGCCGCTCTGCGCGCCCGCGCCGCCCCCGCCGCCCCCCGCCACCCCCCGCCGCCGAGACACCTGCGATGCTCCAAATTAAATCATTTCAGTAATTCCACCAAATTGCCACCTCATACTTAACTTGTACGTCACGCATTACATGTGGATGTTCTTATTTAACTGAGAATAATTTTGCTAAATTACTAAACATTAAAACGGTAATAGCCTAGTGGTTAAGTGTTCGGGAGGTTGAGGGTTCGATCTCGGGCACGCACCTTTAAGTTTTCGGAGTTGTATGCGTGTTAAACTATTGAGTAGGTACCTACTCATTATTTACTGCAGCGGTGAAAAAAAACATCGTGAGGAAACCTGCACCAGAGAGTTCTCCATAATATTGTTCTCAAAAGTGTGTGAAGTCTTAATCAAAATACGAAGTGAAGTCCGTAGTTAGTCAGGCGTAGGTGAAGTGCTAATCCGCATTTAGCCAGGCGTAGTGGACTATGGCCGAACCCGTCTTGCTCTGAGATGAGACCTGTGCTTATCTAATAATGACTTGATCATGATGATGATGAGCGTAGATTCTGGAGAGTGGAAGATGGCAGGAAACTCTTATCTATAAGTGTATCTTACTATCTCAATATGAAAGGAGTTTGCTGCAGCATGTCTCCCTCCCGGGGGAGGGGCGTGCGCGTGCGCGTGCGCGTGCGCAGGCGCGGCCCGCGACGCAGCACTCACGTCCACTCACGTCGCGACGCTTTCTGCTATTTCACACCAATCGCTTCAGTCCACACTGAAAGAACTGCAGTAACTATAAAATACTTACGTCCACAATAAAACTACAAGGAACTGTGTGCTTTGTTTATCTACGCAGTACGCATCATCTTTCATTGTTATGATCACAATGGATGCAATTTTATAATTTTTACGTAGATTTTGAGCACAGTTTTACGACGTAATGTTGCGGTGCAGCGGCTGCTGATCAGGGTAAAAATATACCTAATAAGACAATCCTATATGTCCTAAAAATACTAATATTATAAAGTGAAAGTGTTGATTCTATCAAGATTCTGTTCTGTCTGCAACAGATGCACATCTCAATCTCTGTTTTGATGACTATTCCTCAAAAGTCAAAATCCCTCAACAATGTTCAGACCTATTGCCATTTTTTTGGGATGCAATTTATTTGATACTATGGCGAGGCAGTTATGTAGCGTAGCTGCATAGGTTTGAACACTGGAGGGACGACTAAGTACGGGCTAAGTAAGTAGGTACTTATACCTTTTTGCCTTCTTCTACATTCACGTGGATGAATTTTTATATAAGCTGACGCCCGCGACTTCGTACGCGTGGATTTAGGTTTTTAAAAATCCTGTGGGAGCTCTCAAATTTTACGGGATAAAAAGTACCCCCCCTTCCCCGGGTTGCAAGCTACCTCTGTACCAAATTTCGTCAAAATCGGTTGAACGGTTGAGCTGTGAAAAGCTAGCAGACCGACAGACACACTTTCACATTTATAATATTAGTGTGGATCAAAACAATTTCACAATAAAAAATCTCAGTCAATACAGTTATCCCGGCACATACCTCCTACGACACGGGGTAAAAGTGGACCTTCAGAGAGAAAAAAGTGTGTGTAAGTGGGAACGAGTCCGTGAGAGCACAATTAGGCTGCAGCGTGAAAGGGTGTGGGTCGCTCCGGTATTGATGGTGTACATTTATCTCGCACTGTTGGGGGACACCTGCTGCTGCGCCGCCGCAAGGGATCTGTCACATTAATACTCTTCCTAGCCCGTCCACTTGGCTGGGCCCACGCTGCCGGGCCACGGCGGTGTGGTGGACTTAAGCGGCTGCGTTGTGCTGCGAAAGATTTAGCAGACAAACTCAAATGAATAGTTTTATAATAAGTTCAAAGTAAAAAGCTCTTTTTGTCACTTTAGACCTAAAACTAAGCCAGCTCTTTATTATCTTTTTACAATACTACTTACCTACCTAATAGAATTAAAATTTTAACATTTGCTTGTTGAAAGACCTTTGAAAAATCACTATTATGGGTCAAATTTTGAGGCAATTTCGTGCGCAAATAAGTAAACTTCATAAAAAATTGGAAAATGGAAACATTATTAACTTTACTGCACACTTGTCTTCAAAATAATTTCAAATGTCTATAGTTTATGTAAAATACTGAATGTTTTTGCCACAAATAACGTAATACGTAGGTACCAAATGTAGATTCGCGTTGCATTGTCCATCTCACTGTTCAGCATGTCCACCGCCCATAAATGTTGATTGAAACAGCATGCGCTCAGACTTGACTTGCAGCACCCACGCAGAGCACTGTTACCCTGTCGCTGGTGCAAGCAGGCCGTGGCCCCGCACAGTCCGTGGAGTTAGTGGGGGATATGGTGTATTAGTCCCGCGGTGGGAATGCCTCCAAATATTTCTATTGAATGCTCATGTTGACTTTGTGTGATTGAAATTAGGGTAGGGTTCATCAACTGACAGTGTGTTTATTATTACCCGTTTATTTAATGTTTAACCTTTTTTGCTCGTTTCAGCTGTGGCCATACAACCTTTTGATTACCCTGCTTATTGATAGTAGGTAGTATTTTGTGTGATTGAACTGCTCCCTTGGCACCCCACGACAAAGCCGTGCCAGGCTTTGTCGGTGGGGTGGTAACCACGGCTGGAGTCTCCTATCAGACCGGACTAGAGGAAATGTAGAAATTATAAAATTGCAAATTTCCCATGCCGGGAATGGATCCCAGGGCCTCCCACGGATAGAGCACTGCGGCGGCAGGTCGTCAGATACCCGTTGTAGTGTCACGGCGCACGCGCACAGATCCCACGCGCCGCAGAACTGGTAGAGCGGCAGTTGCGCAACGCGGACACTACAGTTGGTTTCCAATTTTATGTTGACCGGTTTGTGAGTTGTCTTAGCCTTCTAACTCGGCGCGTTTACATCGCAAGCTGCGCCGCGCCACCACTCGGCGGACTTGCGCCGTAATCAGTGGTGCTGTGATAGCCATCGCCTCATCGGAGGCCGGGGGTTCGATCCCGGGCGGGCATCTCTAACTTATACGGTTAAAGATCTTTATTCTCACTAAGAATAGGTATTGAATTCACTTACATGAGAAAACAAATAAACAATAGGTAGGTATGTTATTCACAAATCAAGTGCGACTTTATACAAAGCTTTTAGGAGTTATGGGCGTTTTAAGCAATAATTAAATATCACTTCCAGCAACGGTGAACGAAAAATCGTGATGAAACCATGCAGCATGCCTGAGAGTTCTCCATAACGTTCTCAAAGGTATGTGAAGTCTGCCAATCCGCACTTGGCCAGCGTGGCAGAGACTATGGCTAAAACCCTTCTCACTCTGAGAGGAGAGCCGTGCTCTGTAGTGAGCCGGCGATGGGTTGATCGTGATGAATCAGTGGACTTCTCCACTCCGGGACCAACTCTCATATTGAAATATTAACTAGGTATAATTTAATTTTCTCCTTCCCACGATTAATGACTATTTAAACAACTTCACTTTTAATTCACAAATTAAAATTCTATGGTAATTTGCCTGATTTCAAGTTAAGCTCATCATTTCTCTGTTACATGACAGCTTAACATATCGACAAATATTTATTTTTAAATGTTAAAATCTTGTTAAAAAACTTTACGATTTTTTTATTACTTTATCCTTTAGAAACTAGAATACATTTCACGTTACAACCTCCCTAGCGCAGAGGTGAGCGCTCTGGTCTTGTAAGTGGGAGGGCACGGGTTCGATTCCCGGCAGGGTCCATTTGAGAATTTGCAATTTCTAAATTGTCTCTGGTCTGATCTGATGCGAGAGGCTACGGCCGTGGCTAGTCACCACCCTACCGTCAAGCGATTTAGCTACAGAATGATTCCGTAAGAAAGTAGAAGCCGATACCTACCTACCTATGGGCTTCATAAAAACCTGCCATACTCTTGCCAAGTTAGTCCGCTGCCATCTTATTGCATCATCACTAACCACGAGATGAGATCGCAGTCAAGGGTTAACTTGTAATGGAATTTAAAAAAAATTACATTCTTCGGAGCTATTAGGTTTCGTGTGTGAAGATCGACGGAAGGGCAGGGATTGGTAGGTGTAACTTTGGCACGCACAGCAACCGCCGCCAGGCATCTAGACAGATTCCCTAAATCCATGCGGCTTTTATGTTCCTATAATGATCCTATATTCTGCATTCTTAGTTCATGAGCAATGAACGCGCAGGGTGGTTAGAGTCTGTCTGACTTTTCCTGGATGTTTAGCAGTGGGAGAGTGGGCGGTGCATATCTCATGTTTCAGCAGATTATAGAAAATTAAGCTTTTGTTTGCTTGTATATCCTATTGTATTATATAGCGTAACGGAAAGCAGTGTTGCTGGCTACATTTGCTGCACGACAGGTTTCCATGTGCGGCACAGTGCTGCCGCAGCGGTACCAGAGCAGCATGTGTGTGAAGATTGACAGGGCTGTACAAGTCCTGGGGCTGTCGGCGCGTGGGCGCGCGTACAAATACGGGCGGCGGGGGAGCGCGCACAAATCAACGCGCGCCGGACCCCCGGAGCCCGGAGCCAAGCGCGCGCAGGGCTGTCTCCCACCGACTCTCACACATTCCATAGGAGATATAACTATGTAGTTTACGAAATCACTGCATAACATAGCATGCAGTAGCTGAAGAAAGTACAAAGTACTTAGCCTCAATAGCTTAACGGGTTAAGGAGTGGACCGAAAGCCGAAAGGTCGACGGTTCAAACCCCGCCCGTTGCACTATTGTCGTACCTATTCCTAGCAGCTTTACGCTTAGTTGGAGAGGGAAGGGGCATATTAGTCATTTAAAAAAAAGTCAGCCTTTAGACTGTAATTTTTTAAAATAGTAAATCTAAAACTGACAGATGTTCTAGCATAAATTTTACCTCAGTCACCTAACTGTACCTACTTGATGAGCTGTGATAGCCTAGTGTTTAAAATGTTGGCCTCCAGTTCGGGGGTTGCAGCTTCGATCCCGGGCACACACCTCTAACTTTTTCAAAGTTAAGTATGTGCGTTTTAAGCAATTAAATATCACTTACTTTAACGGTGACGAAGGAAAACATCGTGAGGGAACCTGCATGCCTGAGAGAGAGTAGGTACACAATGTTCTCAAAAGTGTGTGAAATCTGCCAATCCACACATGGCCAGCGTGTTGGACTAAAGTATAGCCAAACATTTCTCATTCTGAGATGAGACCCATGCTCAGTAGTGGGCCGGTGATGGGTTGCTCATGATGATGATGCTGTGTTTCTAGCCGGCTCTTCTTTTCAAAGTCTTAGCTTTTTGAACCGGTGCGGTGTCTTGACTAGTCATAAATGCTATATAAGTTGGGAATAAGTCGGTATTTTTTCGTGTCATTTTTGGTAATCGAGAGATTAATTAGTATAACTTTTTCTAAATATGTAATTAGAAAGTAGAAAAGCCCATGTGTCGGTCAGCCCTGACTGCCTGAGGGCTGCAGGACGTCCCGTCGCGAACTCAGCGCCAACATCTCTCACCTCCACAGCGAGTAATGGACGATATGGACGCGCTATTTGTGGCACGCACTACCACCACCACCACCACTACCACCACTACCACCACTACCACCACTACCACCACACTCTACACTACACTCACACTCTCACGCGTAATGATCAAATGGTTATTATCCAAAAATATACCTACAGAAAATTGGATAAAGATCTCAGGGAACACAACTCGGGAAACGACCTGCTTAGCACGAACGTTGACATTTTTACATTGCTACAATCTCAATTTGTGTGATTAGCTAAATGTATGGTAAGTATTCCTGCTACAGCGATGCATTTTAGCCATCAGCCAATCATAAGTGACTGCAGTTATTATATGCGTCTAACTTTGGCAGTCCTAATTCTACATCTTTTTGTCGAAAGACGCAAATTAGCAATAATTACTTGACATAAATTAGTTACATTTTAAGTAGCTATAGGATATATTTAGTAATTCGATAGGTACGTATTAAAATAATTTATGTGGTGTTCATAAGAACAAAAAAGCTAATGCAATTCAAACTTCCGCTCTGAAGTAACAAAAACATCGATAAACAAAACCACTAATCGAGTCCACAGCAAGTGAACGCGTCTATAATAAACAACGATAAAATCGTTACACGTCCTCACAATGCACTAATTTCTTAAACATTTCATCGCCCATTAACTGTTACGGAAATTGTCCTTTCGGAACGTTTTGTTTGGAAGGGCTGCGACAGGACCATTATGAAATTAGGATCGTTTTAGTAATGATAGGGCCGCAGAGCTCACATGGCCGGGAGCGCTAATCGCGGACGCCACAAAAACTTGGCCCACTTCATTATAGTTGTATCCTTGCGTTTATATACCTGCCTCGTTGGTCCAGTGGTTAGTGTGTACGACTGTGGACAACGAGGTCCTGGGGTCGATTCCCGGGTCGAGCCACAAATAGGTACTCGTACCTATTGGTTTTTCTGCTAAAAAATTCTCAGTAGGCCCGGAGTTGTCGGTGTGTCAGCCCCGTGCTCCAGAGAGCACGTTAATCCGTCGCGTCGGTCCTGGGCCTAATCTCTCTCCGATCGTGTCAGATTTCTGCCCCATCGGGCTATGTGAGGGAATAGAGAATGCACTTGTGTTTGCGCATACACTATAACATCTCCCGCGCAGTTGGCTAAATCTCAAAGGAGATTGACCGAGTTGGCCGAAATTCGATCGAGAGACAATTAATATTATTTTCATCTTTCCATTATTAAAAGTCGGTTTCGAGCGGCGGACATAGCTGACTTGGCATTCCTTCGCGCTGACAGCAGTCTGCAGTCTGCAGCTAACGTCAGGCGGCCAGAGCCTCGACCGACACGCTGCGAACGTCGCGCGAATCAAAACCCTGTTTATCATCACGAGGCTCGATGAAACCGGCGCAAAGGGACAACGAAGCGCCGAAGGGCACCTCAGCATACAGAAACACAAATCCCAGCTAAACAGACAATAGTGCGGGCAAAAAATGGAACCGAAAGCGAGCCCGGAGGAATTTGGAAACGAAATTCGCGGATCGCATTTTGCGAATACTCTCGCGTGTTACTGCATTATTATTTAAGTTAGGGTCTTTAAAAAATGGTTGTGATGGGATGGTGGTAGTTTTTTTGGAGGCGCGTGCGCAGCGCATAATTGGCGCGCCCGCGCCGGACGCTCCCGCGCGCGGCTTTTTGCGCGCCATTTGATACTGCCCACTGCCTATAACGGACTTCGCTGTTACTTGACTCCGAGCACATCGAGCTATTGCACTGCGTCGGAAGCTGGCTTTCAAATACCTTTTAACTTATTTAAAAGTAGTCCAATTAATGCGAATATCGAGTACAGTCCTTGAAATTCACGAAGGCTAGTAAACTTTATTTGTGGTTACGTCGTATACACGGACATTGCTTAAGTGTGCGTGCATGTCGGACCTATCAGTCGCGAGAAAGCGCTCGCAAACACACACATTTACTTTAGCTTACGTACCTATACGACTTAAACACAAGCATGAACCACTCGCCCTCGTGAAATGCAAGAACTATAACTATTACCTATCTAAGACACTAGATCTACACAAAACCGGATATTTCAGTCCCCGATGATATATAATTACCTAAGTATACGGATACTTTAATTTTAAGAAGTTTGGCAACGCAACGGCAAGTCAGACAGTAATTGAAATTCTTCCTAAGTTAAATGATTATGTTTTTAAAATATTGAGTGCTTTTGATAGCGATAAAAACGAACAGGGAATCTCGAGCATCAGCGAAAGCCAAATTCATAGGTGCAGGCTGTGATCTGTGCTGCATCGTGCATCGCGCATCGCGCATCGCGCAGGTAAGAAAAAGGGGTACGAAGCCCTCAAACATTCGGTCGAGTGTTGCTCCGAGCTACGCTTGACCGCCGCGTCTCGTTCCTTTTGCGTCGCATAAAAACTCATTTAGACGACGGGATCCAATATGATAACAGGAATCCCGTTGGTAGCCCCGGGCCGGCCGGGCCTCGGCAGTCAGCCGGCGACCGGCGACCGGCGACCGGCGACCGAGGAATGTTATTTGACGACCTCCCTGGCTCAGTGGTAAGCGCTGTTGTCTTATGAGGTCTCAAGATCGATTTCTGGAATTTATATTTTCTAAATTGTCTTCTGTCTGGTCTGGTGGAAGGCTTTGGAATTTGGATGTGTCTAGTTACTACCCTATCGGTAAAGTCGTACCGCCAAGCGATTTAGCGTTCCGGTACGATGCCGTGTAGCAACCGATCGGAGCTATGGGTTTAATGAAAATGCCATACCCGTTCCAAGTTAGCTCGCTTCCATCTTAGACTGTACTTATTATCACTTACCACCAGGTATTGCTGTCAAGGATTAACTTGTATCAGAATAAAAAAAAAATGTTTTTTTGACTTGTTTATTGTCTCGGAAGGTCTGACCCTCGCGGGGTCTGGGGTCGGGGGTCGGGGGCCAGCGACGTCCGTCACATGTCATTCCGTCCGCGAACACAATGGAATAGACTTTGCAAAAATGGTGCGCATGTCGCAACCGCGACAGACCCAACAATGGATCGAAAAAACAAACAATCGAATAGAAATCGAAAACAGAGCTCCTTTCGAACGCGACCGAACGGGATTTTGGAAATCCGGTTTTGATTTTGTTCGGTTTGTTTTCCCGGGCCGCCTCCTCCGCCATTGTCAGCGCGCCACGGCTCTGTGGCTCGGGGACCGACTTATACGAACACACGTAAAAACTGCTTACGGGGACATTTCAAATCTAATTCTCTTTATCGAACATATTTTGTTCGCTGTTTGTCATTTCGGCTTTATCGTAAGCAGCTGACAACTGGCTGACATCGTTCTCAAGTACTTTTGTCAGCTATTTGAATTATGCTTTCCTTTATTTGATAAAATATCTTGGCCTTATTGCTGCCGCTAACGTTTATTCTTTGTCGTCTTTGTTATCACGCCTTTTATATTTTAAAACCATGACTACTGACTAGGCTTGTAAAAAAACCGGTCAAGTGCGAGTCGGAATCACACATGAAGAATTCCGTATCATGGTACAAGAAAAACACTTGTTAATATTTTTTGTGACGTATATAACCACAAATTCATGGTATTCTGATTTTCCCTTTACTTGTGCTGTATAAGACATTGCTACATGCCAAATTTCATGATTCTAGGTCAACGGGAAGTACCTTCCCTGTAGATTTTGATTCCCTTGACGGGTCTTGACAGACAGACAGACTGATAGACTACGAAGTAATCCTATTGGTTTCTTTTTCTCTGGAGCTACGGAATTCTAATAATAATCATTTAATCATTCTTGATAATCAGGAAATTAACAGTTTTACATATTTTTATCAGGGGATTTTATGAGGGGAATTTATGTGCGTAAATAGGCATTTAGAAAGCACCAACAAAATTCAATACAAGCAAGACATTCCTTTACATTAAAGATTTAAGTAGCTAATGTATTTTAGTAAAAACAATGTAAGTAGGTAGGTACCCTAACAAGGTGGTGATAAACCACAATTATAGTGAACCGAGGTGTGAATGTGGAATGTAAACGTGGTAAGTGGTGAGCGTGTGTAGTGTGGCATTGGCTGCCCTTGTGCACTGCGGCGCGGAGCGGAGCGGAGCGGAGCGGGGTCAGAGGCCAGCGTCGCCCGTGACGTCTGCCATTGTTACCGTTGACGCGGCGTAATTTACGCAAGGAGGTACCGAACTACCGACGTCGTACCTATCGCTTCGAGGAACGCACGTAAGCAAATCCACCTGAATGTTCCAGGGGTCAAGTTTTGAACTGTGTAAAGTTCCTCTTTATCAGCTAGGTATACAGGCTGTAACCAGAACGCTAGCAAAAGCGTAGCGTTTATCTAAACACAATCCAATACCAATAACCATTTGCCTCATTTTGTACTTTTAGTGATTTAGTATTTTTTAAATCCGCAATATAGGTACCTATAGATAGCGTGCAAAACTGAGGTCAACGCTCCACCTACAACGCAGCATTGACTCTGAGTGGCCTACTTGTGCAACGGTCGTTAAACTCTAGCGTCAGTCACGTGTTTTATTTGCAATATATCGTGAAGTTTTACAAAATATACTATTTTTTTGTGGTATCATATCAGTAATCATCATTAAGTACTATCACCTGTCTTCGTTTTTGCTAGCGTTCTGGTTACACCCTGTATAATGTCGGGCGAGTTTCCATCCCGACATTACACGCACGGAACATTTTGCGTCACCATTCCTCACTCGCTCGGCTAAGGTTTGTAGTTTTGGACTACCTACTCTTACGCGATCTGTTTTTCCTACCAATAAACAATGTGGGTATCGTTAAAACAAGAGTGAATAGGCATCTTCTAGGTAAACGCGTCCCTTAATCTTAAGTCTAAGTCGTAGGCCACATCATCACCAAGCGTGTGCCTATAGTGAATAAAAACTTAAAATAACAAAACTTAGAATTGTAGATTGTATAAATTTTCAAAATGCTGTACATAGGTATTAGGTACTCTCCTTTATATGAGCTTAAAGCTTCAGCTACAATATTTCTACTATGTAATGGGATTAAAGTCTACGACCTTCTGGATTTTAGTAGTTACACAGTTGAGCTATATTTTTTTAAAACTCCAATCTAAAAAATTCAAAAATCATTTAAAAAACAACACAAAAAAAAGATTGTCGTTGAAATCCTGACATCTTTGAAAAAACCACATAAAAACTCCCTACATCTCTATAACAAATTACTAACGCAAAGTCAGCAAAAAATTAATCTTTGGCAAAGGTGAGAAAATCGGCTAATTAGCACGTCGTCGTCGCCGTGAGCCGTCGCACAACGCCCTGCGGCGCCCAAATCGCTGCGGCCATTGTTGTTGCGCCTTTATGAAAGTATAATTACCATTTATTCAGGTGTATTACTTTGTGCCGATGCTCGGGCGAACTATTCAGTTGCAAAACAGGGAAGCTTGTGTTTACGTTCCGATGAACGCTAATTATTATCGAAAAAAACGTTCTGGCACATTTTGTCACCCTCAAATATCGAGTCACCGTTTGTAATTGCCGAGTTTCCGAACGAACGTGCGAAGCGACTCGGCGTTGTACCGTTTAGAAATCCGAAAACCGCAAGGAATACAGATAAAACGCATATCGTAGAGTTAAGTAGGCAAAAAATTGCAGAAATGGTAGACCCTTTTGTGGGCGCGTGCCCGGCGCTTGTATAATTAATGCGAGCGAGTGAGAGCAGATACCTGCCTGCTCTATTGCAACAAACAATCCGGCGCATGCGTCGCTCAGGTGTATAATCTTTATTTACACTTTTTGCCTCCACTTCCCCTTTGCATACATTAACATTTTTGCAATTGTTGACACTAAACGGATTAGTTTCCAATCTTTGCGGTTTCTTTTGTTTAACATTACATCTTAATCTCTATATTTCGCATTCATATCTTGTTTTTTATTAGTTTATCAATACTTCTTATTATAAATCTTGTAATCGTACAAACAAAGCTGCGATATAATAATTTCTATTTCGGACTAGTTACAGATCATCGAGCACTTTGTTATCTATAGCGATCATCTCAACGATCTCTTCACTACAATGTAAAATAATGCTTGGAACGAAGGGATTGGGTATAATTTTTGGATGTTCAAAATGTTCAGAAGCATTTTTGTCTTGTCTTGTTTTAAGTCAGTTCGATTGTTAACTGTATCATCTACGTAGTTAAGTTCATTTTTGAATGTGTGTAGTGGGTCGCTCACCTGGTCTGGCCGGCCGGCAGCTGGGCCGCATTGTCTGCTCATCACTTGACTCGGGAAAGGGATGCGGCGCCGCGTCATGTGAACTAACGGAATCCTGGGAATGGATGCTCCGCAGATAATGCGCGTGCTCCTTCAATGGGACAATGGTAACAGGATAGGTTTCTTGCGTAACTGCGACCTACTAAATTACATCACGTGTTTTAGCCAACAATGTTAATATAGAAGCGCTGATACATGACTATACTGATAGATTGACAAATCAACGTAGAGTTCAGATCAATAGGTCTAAAGGTAGACCTTTTATTCTTGTGATGTTAGATGTAGTTTAGTCTGTCCATAACTTTAACCTCCACTGAGAAAAGATTTTCAGAAATTGCATAAAGGAACTTTAGGAAGCCTAAATCCACGCGGATGAAGTAGCAGAAAAATATATTCGTATAAATACCTATGTACCTATATTAAGAAACTTATCAAATGAAAAGCATCGGAATTGGTTATTATTGCTAAGCATATCTAAATAACAGTAAATCTTTGAGTAACGGAGCCGATTCGGAGAAGGGCAAAATCTTAATTGAGGATACTTAGATAAACCAATTACCTCGGGAGGTTGCGACGCGCAACACGTGAGGAACATCAAAAAGGTAAACATCGTGGAGCGAAGTATTTTAAAGCAGATGTAAAATTTTATTCCCCAATATCTTATGCAAATGAGGAGGTATTCGCTGTTGTCAACTAGGTAGATATGTTTTTTCGAGCGCCCGATTTGATGGGAAAAGAAATTATCATAAAAAAGGTATGTTACAAAGCTGGCCACGGCTATCCGTTTCGTGTGTCTTGGCGATTTTCTAATAGATCACAGACATTAATATGCTCGGGACTGGTTCTCGTGAGATCCGTTAGTGGTTTTATGTAAATTTGTAGTTTATGGCAGCTTCTAGTTTACATTCGAATGCTTTGCCCAAAACTTGCGCCGAAGACGCGCAGCCCGAGAGTTTACCTACATAAATGATAAGATAACATGTTGGTTTAAACCGTAGAAAGTACCATTTATTATGGATTATGGAAAAAATATCTACAGATGTAATTTGTCGATTGACATATGGGAAAGGGTCATGAGTGCCGCAGTGTTCGGTGTCTGCCAGTTACAAATGGCTGAGAACTTTACCTGTTATCGACTTGATTATTATTTGTTAAATAATCTTAATTATCACATGCGCAAGTTTATCATGTTATAGATTGAACGTTTATCTGACTTAAAAACTATGTAGTTTAAGAAATCTTGCATAGGATTCACGTGAATCTTGTAATTTTTCAGTCGTTAACAAAAATCTTCATTCTGGAAATAAGCTAGGTATATTTTAATTTTAATACCTAGTCATACTGCACAGGGTGTAAGACACAGGTTCCTCTCAAAATTGGAAGGCCTTAGTCTATCACGCTGCGGAGTGGCAGGCTATAAACAACTTTTAAAACACTTCTTCTGAAAGGAGAGATGTACTCAGTAATGTGGCGGTGATGGGTCAATAGGATTATTATGGGTATATTCAAATGAATCTTCTTAATCTTCAGACGTTAAAAAAACCATTGTTAATAAAAATTGGGTATTATTATATAATCTATAATGTATGTAGTTGTGGGTTAGTAACTTCCGTCATTGCTTGTTAGTTGTACCTATATTGGTCAGTATATTATAACAGTATTAGTTTTTGAAGCAAGTAACGTGTTTTCCTTTGTACCATGCCCGTATTCAGGATCATGAGTTTAATTTCAAACGGCAATGAGAACCACACAGCATCCAGAGAATTTGCTGTCGCCTGTCAGTGAACTCAGTGACACTTTTCGATATCGACGTGTCTATCAAAAATACTCAAATATAAAATTATATGAATAGTGAAGTCTTCCCGTTTAACTTTTAATAATATTGAGTTTTGATTTCTCCCTCTCCGAGCAGCAGATGTCCACCTGTGGGAAACATATCTACTTCGTCGCATATTACCGTTACTTGTAAAAGTGTCCGTTCAATAAACACGATTGTCGCTATAAAGGAATTCGATTACTATGCACCATCTCGGCGTTAGTTATTGTGTGCTAGCTGAACCTCGCCCAAACTAGTTTGCGTCCAAACGGCCATCTCATAGACACGCATTGTGGAGAGTAATGCGCAGAACCGGATGCTGCGTCTCCGGCCATCGATAAAACGGTCACAAACGCTATAAAACGGGCCGTGAGACGTGTTTTTTTCATCTCTAGAATTGACCACCCTTTTAAATCCTGCTCGCGCGTCATTCATCACGCGGAGATGAAAGGAGCGAGGCGATCAGCTGATGCACGGACTGCCGCGGCCGGCTAACGGTCCATTTTTGGTCAATTATTCGATCACACACCCTTCCCACAAACCGACGCATTTGATTTCATAGAAATGGAAAGCTAACCTGTTTTAGTAACGAACGTTTTCAATAGCACATGGCTTAATGCCGTCGTTAGATATTATTGACGCGTAGAGCCAACCGCCGGCGGAAGATCTCGCGACGCTCGGAACATCGATGCACCGATGGTATCGCGTTTCGTGAACTCGTCGATATCTAATTCTCAACACAATGGGTGTAAAAAACTGGGTTGAAATAAATGTGTCACAGTGCCACCCTCGGGCGCAGACAATGAACAAAGGATGCTGCGCGCATTTAGCGGCCCACAATGCGCCCACGCATCTCGTCGCGCTGCGTGGAACACAATCGCGCAGGAAGATCGATCTCCGCTAGACACGTGTGCTCATCCTCAAACATGTAAACCACCATTGTAGAGGTGAAAGTTGAACACGAAAAGTAAAAGTCGCGACGCATCTGCCGGCGATATCAAATTATGTTAATTCGAGCCGGTAGCGACGCGCGGCGGGCGGGCGGGCGGGCTGCGGGGGCGGTGGTCCAGGGAGGCTGGGAAGGGTTCCTCGCGATTGTTGCTCCTTATCGTCTCCTTCACAATAGACGCGATTGTGCTCTAAGAGTCAACAGATAAAAAGTGGGTCTTCTTAAAATGCATTCATTTAAAGCTATACAATAATCTACTACAAATCGGCCAATCCTTTTGTCGTGTCACAGATTGTTACGAGGTGGTATTATTTATTTGACACCTCCCTCACAAAATCCTTTAATGCGAGTGATTTATGATTTCTCTTTTTAACCGTCTTCTTTAGTATATCGGCTTTATCAAAATACAATTTGACGATCCGTGTTCTTGTGACGAACTTTCCGTTTTACGTATCAATTGTTACAACTCCTGCATTGTTTAGTACCTGACATAGGACTTTTTTGTTTTATTCATTCGTTTATTTTTATCAAATAACATAGCTGGTATAATATACCTATTTAGTTTTGGTACCTACTCTCTATAGAATTTCGCGATTGCGTTTACTTAAAACTAGAGATTACGGAAAGTGGCCAAGTTCCTGTATCTAAGAAATTATTTTTAAACTATCTCGGATCTCCAATATAAGCAATTGAATTTTATGATGCATCGCAATTAATGAAAGATGTAGGTATGGTATCTTAAATGGAACACGGAAGCTTTTGCCAATCACCGAAATATTTTGAGAGCCAACCTTAAATCAGACTTGCTACTTTTTGTTTTAATTCTTTTTGTCGAGTCTCATTCAATGAAGTCACAATGACCGGAATTGTAGCCGGAATGTTATGAAAAAATAGGTATTATAGATCCTTACATATATTTTAAATGTTTGTTTGTTTTAAAATTTTGTCATGTTTGGTGACAGACACGGTATTTATCTCGGGAAAACGTTTAAAAAAATTTATAAAAAAAACTAATAAAATGTGAGTCGGACTCGCACTCGTTTTCGGATTTTACTCTTCACTTATGCTGCAAGACATTGCTACAAACACGACAGACAGATAACAAAGTGTTCCTATAAGGTCATATAATAATTCAATGCTAACATCGTTTGCACAAAACCTAATTTTGCACGCCGACGAAATTGCGGGCTGGGCTTAAAACAAAAGTGAAATAGTTCTTTCACTTCAAGTGCCGTTTCCTAACGAAAATCGACTAACTTGGGTTATTGTTTGAGCAGATCAAACCTGTGTCGTTAAATACAACTTTTTGTAGTTTCTTGCAATAGACGAAAAGTCGCTTGTGTGGTGTTGTGGCGCGGGCTCGGCGGCGCGCGGTGCGGCAGGCAGTTGCGCTAAACGGTTGTAATCGCGTTTCTGATTGAATTGACGCAGATAATGATCTTCGATTAGCGCGCGCCAGTCGCCACACCGCGCCGCCAATCGCCACACCGCGCCGCCAGTCGCCACTGCGCGCCGCCAGTCGCCACTGCGCGCCGCCAGTCGCCACACCGCGCCGCCAGTCGCCACACCGCGCCGCCAGTCGCCACACCGCGCCGCGAGCCGCGCGACCCGCTGCCCGGTACAGTTCTTGCAATTCACAAAGGCGCGTGAACTTTACTTGTGGTTACGTCGTATAGGTACATGGGCATTGCGTTAGTGTGCGTGCATGTCGGACCAATCAGTCGCGAGCAAGCGCTCGCTAACATTTAGTGTACCTTACTTGTATTGAACCGATACGACTTAAACACAAGCATGAGCCACTCGTCCTCCGCGAACTATACTAACTGACCGATGGATGCTAACGATGCATTCTCTCAGGACACAATTTAAAATAACAATAAAATTATTTCTTCAAATACCAAGCAAATGCCTTTAGTTGAGCTGCTTTTGGTATTTCCTTCAAATGTTAATCGCGGTTCAATTAGCTTTCAGGCGCCATGATCCTTAGTGCGCTCTCATCATCATATCAATCCATCGCCGGCTCACCACCCGTGCTTAGTAATGCCTAAAATTCTCCATAATAAAATAAATAAATAAAAAAAAATCTTTTTTATTCGAATAAACTTTTACAAGTACTTTCGAATAGTCGGATGCATCTACCACTGGTTCGGAATGCCTTTCCTACCGAGAAGAACCAGCAAGAAACTCGGCGGTTGCTCTTTTCAAATATTTGATATAGGTACAAGATTATGCCATGTATATATTATATATTTGCCATGTATTTGCAGTATTGTGCGTCGCTGGAACGAGCTGCAGGTCAAATCCACGCTCTTTTATCATTTAGATAATGTTCAATATTGTGTAATATTATGCTTTTTACAGGAGCATATTTTTAGTAGATTTTTAAACTTGTGCAAAGGTAAGTCCAAAATAGTTTGCGGGATTTTATTATAAAAGGTAATACCCATACCCACAAATGACTTTTGGACTTTCCTGAGGCGGAAGGCAGGAGCTGCAAGTTTGTCTCTGTTTCTAGTTAGCCTATTGTGTAGATCACCAATTTTCTTGTAGGTAACTAAGAATATTTTGTCTTACAAAAATAATGTTCTCAAAGATGTGTGAAATCTGTAAATTTACACCCGGCAGCGTGACTATGACCGCTATGGCCTTAAGATAACATTATGGAGTGGCACTGGTAGTTGTTCTGGACTCTGGTAGGTACCCACCTACTGCATATTGTAACCATTAGCAGTACAGTTTCTTATAACAGAAGGCATCTACCGAACTGCTTAAAGGCTAAATCAGTCAACGTTTGAGATTATTGCGTAATGTTGGTGTGTACAATAAATCAAGGGAACAATGACGTATAGGTTATTGTTGTTGTCCCCCCCCCCTCCCCCTCCCCCTCCCCCTGACCCCGCGTTCTCGAACATATCGCAAAGCACGGCGTGCCACTAAATATCGCCATTTGTCCCAAATGGATTGGACACTTTGTACAGTATTGATGCCAATCTCTTAAACACTAATTTGCGGAGGGTCGCCGCCATATGCCGCGGATTCCGCAATGTGCGGATTTTGACTCCACGAGTGCGTGTGCGGATGAGCGCGCATTTTAATTGTTCTATTACGGGCGGCGAGGGCCCGGGCGGCGCACCGCAGCCGCAGACGAGCAATATGTCAACAAATGATACTTGTGCTTGTATTTCCAAGTTATATTACAGTTGGATTAACTGCAAGTAATTTGTACTCAACCAGCTGTTCACTATGGATTTGTCTGTGGTCGGTATGATCAATAAAAAGACCTGTTACGAAAGACCTATTTGTGGTAGACTTTACTTCTGAGTTCCGCAAGTGATCCACACTCCACTTCCCAGTTATCCACACAGATTTATTTTTATTTTGTTAGCTCTACTTATTTGGGGGTCAGACATTCAATCCCGGGCACGCACCTTTAATTTTTGGGATGCGATTTGATCAATTAAATAGTATGTCTTATTTTTAACCGACTTCCAAAAAGGAGGTGGTTCTCAATTCGCTGCTTTTTTAAAGGTGAAGGAAACGCATACCTACCTGAGAATTCTCAAAGTCAAAAATGTACGAAGTCTGCCAATCCGCACTGGCTAGCGTAGTGGACTATGGCCCTTGCCCTTCTCATTCGGAGTAGAGATCTGTGCTCAGGAGTGAGCCGGCAGTGTGGTAAAATGATAAAGATGAGATCCTGATTCCTGCTGGATGATGAAAACAATCCTGCGTAATCCTAAGTAATTCTGTCTGACTGACTGACTGACTAACTGATCTATCAACGCACAGTTAAATCCACTGGACGGATCGAGCTGAAATTTTTCATGCAAATAGCTATTATGATGCAGGCTTCCGCTAAGAAAGGATTTTTAAAAATGCAACCCCTACGGGAGTGAAATAGGGGTTTGAAATTTATAAAGTTCACGCGGACGAAGTCGCGAGCATTAGCTAGTATGATATAAAATATTTAGTAGTAGGAACTAGGAATAACAATATTTTCCTGCAAACTCAGACTTGGATACCAAACGACACAAGCATCGGGTCAGCCGGAGACGGTCGTAAAGTAAACATAGTTCTACACTAAACTACATAATGTCTACATAGTACATACCTATCCCGCGATCCTTTGCCAAAGCTAAAAGCTAAAGGTCATTTAGAATTTTGTCCATACAGCCCCGCGATATAAATATTCCACTAGATGAGGCACTTCACACCTACTTCATAGTAACAACATGTTCCAACGAACACTCCCGTCGATCGTAATCCGCCTAAGACGCAGTTCGTACCTATTTACGCACATAGATAAGTTAGACCAGACTATAGGTACCTATTATAGCCTATACGTATACCTATGTGAATAATAATTAAGAGTAATTATCGTACAAGGTTTATAACGCCTCAATAGCTGAACGGCTAAAGGAGCGGACTGAAATTTTAAAGGTCGGCGGTTCAACTTCAAACCCCATCCGTTGCGCTATGGTCTACGTACCTACTCCTAACACAAGCTTTGCGCTTAGTCATGATAAGCGTGGCTATTAACAAAAAAGTTTAATTGTATAAAGGGACTGCGTCTAACGCGGATTACGATTGACGGGAGTGCGGACACCGATGTTCGCTGGAACATGTTGTTACTATGAAGCGCCGCATCTAGTGGATCATTTATATCGCTAATAAAACCCGGGCTCGCCAGCCCGCTCCCGGCCCGGGCCCGGCCCGGCCGCCGGTCCGGAGCTTCCATTGTAAACTCCGTCCGATTCGCCGCGCCTATTGTGCCGCAGTTTGGAGCCAAAACGTAAATAAAGGCAGATGTTACCGCACTCCAAAATATTGCCACACGACCTAGCGAAACACATATTTTTGTATCCGCACCCAAAACTAAACCCTAACTATGAACAATAAAGTTTAAATCGCAATACAGGAGCAGGTTACTTGGGATGTTGTAGCTGGGAACAATTTCCACGCGTGTAAGCGGCGCGCGGGCTGTGTGGGTAGTTTTACAAAACCGAAATTGTAGTGGCGAAGTTTAATAAAACTCATATTAAAGCGGAGGATGTCATTGACAGCGGTGACGTATCGGAGTCGTGTAGAATGTAGATACCTACACTGTGGCTGACTGGCGCTCAAAGGAATATTACACGACAGACTTGATGATGCTGTGCTGTGATATCGGTTGCTGGAAAACGTTGTTTTTACATTTAAGTATATAGGAGCATTAAAATTTTATAAACTCGAAATATTTGTTTTCAAATAGAACAGCTAAAAACCTATCTCGTGTGAATTTTTTGTTTTTCCCATCCGTTAAGACCCCATGTATATATGTACCTACCAAGGTTAAGTAAATGATTATGATTGTTATGATTATGATGATTATGAATAGAATAGTGTTCTGTATCGAAAAGCGTGACAAACTATAGATAAGGCAGGAATGAAAACTTGGATTTACCTTAAGAACTCAACTCAAACTCTTTTCCCAATTCCCAAAACCCGCGTTTCAAACACTAAGCTTCGTGCCTTAATCGTGACTTAAGTGTTACTTCTTAACACTTATAGTACCTACAGGTTTAATATTAAGTAACAAGTTAGGTATGCCGTTGTTTTGACAACGAGATCATTTTCTATTGGATACGTTTGACTTGCCGGCCGCAGTCCACTACTTCGGTACTTGCCACTCGGCAGGTATTTGATCCGAACAACAAAAATCCAAGGCGAGCCGGCCGTAGCATTGACACACTAGGTGGAGAGTGACAAGCGGTTGACATTTGCACAACTGCTTCTAGCTCATAGGCCGTTTAGACTGCTATCTACTTGGGTATTATTATATACCTAGATGCGGCCCGCGGCTTCGTCTGCGTGGATTTATGCTATTAAAAACTCGTTAAGATCTTTGCTTTTCCAGGATAAATATTAGCCTATACCATTTTCCAGGTCTTTAACTATATTCATGCAAAAAATCTTGTTGACACGTTGCTCTGTTGTAGCTTGATTGAAGGACAAACTAAGAAACCAACGCAGTTTCGCATTTAAACTAAAGTAGGTGTTGAATCCATAAATTAATAACAATATTAGATTCATCATCATCACGTTCAGCCCATCGATCGCTGGCCCACTACTGTGCACACTGCACAGGTCTCCTCTCCGAATGAGAAGGGTTGAGGGCTGCAGGCCAACCTCCACGTGCGCCACACACCTTTAAGACATTATGGAGAACTGTCAGGCAAGTTTCCTCACGATGTTTTCCTTTACAGTTAAAGCAAGTGATATTTAACGCCTGATTCTGAGAAGTTAGAGGTATATTATTAGTCACGTAAAAAACATATAAAAGTAAAAGGTGACTGACTGACTGACTGATCTATCAACGCACAGCTCAAACTACTGATACCTACTGGACGGATCGGGCTGGGCATGCAGGTAGCTATTATGACGTAGGCATCCACTAAGAAAGGATTTTTGAAAATTCAACCCCTAAGGGGGTGAAATAGGGGTTTGAAATTTGTGTAGTCCACGCGGATGAAGTCGCGAGCATAAGCTAGTTTAGTATATTTCAAACTTTATCAACTTTGTATTGTTTTATCTCGTGTGGTAGGAAGATAGAGAATACAATAGGGGTTTAGCTCCCTGCTTAAAGAATAGCTCATCAGCAGCCACAAGTGACGTATTTGGGTGCGGCGCCCTGCTCGGCGGGCGCCGCACATAGCGAGGGCTCTAATGCGGTTACACGTAACTTGATTTGCGTTGCGGAGGGAACGCAAAAGAGGTTTTTTTTTCTAACCACTTTTTTTTTAACGCGTAGATTTTGTTGATACTTGAAATAAATTTAGTTGTGCCTATTCTATTATCCAGATCCATACAAGTGTTATAATTTCGAAAGTGTGTGTCTGTCTGCAAGCTATCTCAACTTACCTTTCGTCGTAAGCGGTAAACGATTGTTGCGCAATCTAAGTAGATTTTGTATTAAAAATGGTGTATTTAAAGTAATATGTAATGTAATATAGGTATTGTATTCAAAAGCTAAACAACTTTTTACTTCTTATAAACTACATATTTTAATTTAACTTGTTAGCGAATAGAAATAGACGTGCGTAGGTATCTAGCTACATCTCTAGGACAACCTCAGTAACTACGAGAATCGATAGGTATGGTCTCTAGCACAGATAAGTGAATGTAGTCCGTGCTCTCTAGCTAATTATTAAATATAGAGATTTTCAGAGATATTGAGCTAGACCAACCCATTTATATTCATTACCAACCTATATATTACGTAACTCGACGATTCAAATTACTTTTGCAAATTAAAATGAATAAATTTAATTCAGTATAGATTAGACTTAATATTATATCACTAGTCAGTCAAATAAAAACAAATATAAATGCAGTTATACAAACACAAAGTGTGTAGTCTGACTAGCTGTTGTACAAAAACTATAATTAATGGTACTTCTGAACGATCTGTCAGCGGGTAGGACAGCGTATGAGCACAGCACACAGCACACAGCACACAGCACACAGCACACAGCACACAGCGGCCGGCCGTGTGAGCCGCGGCCCACGACGCGTTCACTAATTGATTTGATTATGACCCCCTATTTCATCCCATTGTACATTCAACTATTTGTTTGACTTCTCTTGTATTTGTTATCTTACTTACTTTGATTTAGCTATATTTACTAATTCAAAAAAACCGGTGCGCGGGTCTGACTCGCCGAAAAACCTTCCAAGTGGTAGGTTTTTCGGTGATGCCCGCGACTTCGTCTGCGTGAGGAACACAAGAATTTACATTTGCAAAAATGAAAGATGTATTCTAGATTGACTTGTGCGTGGTAGGCGTGGTAGGCGTGGTAGGCGTGGTAGGCGTGGTAGCTGGTGCGCGACTGCATTGCGTCTGTAATATTCGTTACTCAGTCTCTACTCAATATGTATGAATATTAAAATAAGCAGACATTTTAAAATCGCACCCCATAAACAAACCATACCATATTTAGCCTTCCCAGCGATCTAGCGTTCCGGTACGATGCCGCGTAGATGCCAATTAGTTCAACAGAACAGACATTGTAAGCAACATGTTCACTACAAGAACATTTCACTCGCTGGAAAGTCGTTTTTGTGATGGACAATTAACATGTCAGCAAACAACATTATACCTAAGTGAAGTGGAGGCACTTAACTCCGACGAAACGAGTCAATCGTCCACCGAGCTGGTGGTTAATATGACATAAGGAGAGTCATAACAAGCACTATCGAACAATAAAAACACGAATTATAAATTCAAATCTCGAGTGGATCAGTAGCGCCATCTGGTAAAATGATCGCACATTATCGCGCCGCACTCACCGCACGCGTTGACTTAAGTGAGGCCTCAGACACTTGAAAGTAGTATAATATGATCTGTAAGTTAGGAATTAAGCAAGCTTGTGGTTATTACGATGAAACAGTCTCTAAAAGAGCACCACAGAGTACTTATCATTCTTCCTCGGGCTATACCCAGGCTAAGAATATAATAATAATCGGAGAAGACCTGCATGGTAACGAACTTGTGGCATGCATTGGCTTGCTAAAGCTCTTATACAAATTTTGTAATAGCGTAAACGCCGTACGCATATTATCATCTCTATCCTTTGAAAAATAAGCCATGATAATGCTAGCTAGTGGTTAAACCTGCATGCCAGAGAGTTCTCCATGATGTTCTCAAGGGTGTGTGAAGTCTGCCAATCCGCACTTGGCCAGCGTGGTATACTATGGCTAAACCCTTCTCAATCTGGGAGGAGACCCATGCTCAGTAGTGGGTCGGTAGCGATGGAGTGTTCATGAGAATGATGATTCTTCGAAACTAGGCTTTATTTCAAATAACTTACCTTGCGTTAGGTCAGGTTGAGTAGTTCACAGGATAGAAACAAGTGCGGCACGTTGCGATGTGCGATCGTCTGTCGGTCAGCGACACGGGATCGCGGGTACAATGCGTAATAAAATTATAATGCCATTATTTGTTTATCAATAAACGATTTGCATGTGTCAAGTGCATCCGAGTCGAGTCCAGTGTTTAGTGCCAGTCGGATGTCTGTAGGATTAACCATCATTCCTAAAATTAAACGCGGATATCATTTTATGGCTAGATAATGACGCTAATTATGTTGTAAATTATGTTGAGCTAATAAAGGATGGCTCGCGTTTTAAGCATGTTTGTGGTTTTTGTATATAATAAAATTATTCCATATTAATTTCAATCAAATTATATCGAAAAACCGGCCAAGTGCGAGTCAGCCTCGCGTACCGAGGGTTCCGTTCTACAGTCATATTTTTTCGACATTTCGCACGATAAATCACTAACTATTATGCATAAAAATAAATAAAAATCCATTTTAGAATGTACAAGCCTGTCTCAGAATAAAAAAAGTTGCAACTAAGATTAGGACTGTCCTATTGAATCCAGCTTATGTGACTAACCTAGTGGGTGGTGGGGATTAGCAGCGCGCGCGCCGCTCGCGGGCGGGAGGGAGATGGCCGACCAGGATAATGTGAGTTACGCTAAACTGTCATTATGGTAATGAGCTCCTAACTGGGGTGACACTTTTGTAATGTAACAATTTGCTCAATAATGTCACTTACGCGGTTGTGATATTAATTTATAACATTAGGTTTTATGAAAAAACATTTTATGAAAATCAGAATCAGAAGTCAAATTGATATCGATATATCATTTAGATATGTTAAGCGCTGACCCGCCATGGCTATTCTCGAGTGAAATTTCAAATAAATTTGAAGTGGTTTACGTATAATCCATACTAATATTATAATTTCGAAAGTGTGTCTGTCTGTCCGTCTGTCTGCTGAACTTAGAAGTTTTTTTTTTTTTTGTGTGTCCGCTTTTTTTGTCCTCCGACATGATGATCGGAGACCTTTTATAGCTGACATGGCTTGCTTTCTTTTTTTTTTTTTTTGCCTTGCTCTGTTGGACGAGAATGAACAGCTACGTTTTTTTTTTTCAGCTTGTCATTCATTATTATAATAATATGTTACATGTTATTTTTTTTTCTTATGTATAGTACTACATTATCTTATATAATATAAATATACATATTTTGAACTTAGAAGTTATAAGTAACACTCCTCTGTTTTCTTTGGGGGTTAAGAATACGCGAGGCATACGTGCACAGCAATGGACAGTCGCCTTGCTTGCCACGCTGTGGCAGGTCACTGTGAGTCAGTACCCTGGGGCTAGTCCGAATCAGCAGATAAATGAGCGAGGGTGCAGCAGGCGTGAAGGTAGGCTGGCACAAGCAAAGGTGTAGGTATTGCACCTGCCGCCGCCGGTTGGCGCATGTCTCCTGTTCCTTCTTTACGATGCTAAGGGCTTGAGCATACCGGTCGGGACTATAGTAAGACCTTTTTTTTTAATCGTTGGGAAATGCATTTACGCATCCCTCCCGTGAACGGGCAGGGTATGTGGGACTCGCCAGCCGAGAGGCGACCGGAATACCCACTAAAGCCCAGCGGCGCTCCTACGCTGCGCTGGCGACTGGGTCACGGGAACACCGAAGCATTTCTACCGCGCCCAGCCAGCGGACTATTAGTAAGACCTGCTATAATCTTTACTAGTGCTGACTGATCTATCTACGCACAGCTCTAACTTACTGAATAGATCGGGCTGGGCATGCAGATAGCTATTATGACGTAGGATTCCGTTAAGAAAGGATTTTTGAAAATTCAACCCCTAAGGGGGTAAAATAGAGGTTTGAAATTTGTGTAGTCCACGCGAACAAAGTTGCGGAATAAGCTAGTAATAGTTAAACAAAAAACAAAGTTTTACGGATTGCACTGTATCAGTTCTGGTGTTTATTAAGACAAAACAATTATTGAGGTTTTTTGTTGTTTTCATATTTGGAAATAGCGTCATACAGCCGCCATATTGAACTTTTGTCAAAAAAAACTTAGCCAGTGCTACTCGGGATGATATAAGGATTCTCATGATACCCCAGACAAGTAAATCTGTTTTGACATTTAGAAGTTATGGTGCAATAAAGAAACGCATATAGGTACATACATACGCATGGACCCTGAAAAATAGCACTCCTTTTTTCTGGCAGTCGTGTAACAACAGTTTCCTCTTCCATTTTTGCAAGTACCTATACCTAATATGTATAGTTTTTTTACTGTAAATGAATAATATTATTTTTGAACGTTTCAAAAGGGCTTTAGAAAGCCTTATTTGATTACTAAAGATAGTTTAGAAGTATACGAATAAGAACGTATCTTCTTTCAAGCAGTGTGAACACGCCCCTTCACCCCTTTTACAAAAATATAGTTTCATTTCCGTTCGTATGGTTTGTAAAAAATAATTTGAATAGGTAGTGGGTTCGATTTGGTTGCGCCGCCGCGCATATATTTGAATGTATTAGAGGAGGCGAGTGAACATCGCAAGGACGAATTTTGCATAAGTGTGATTGTGCCGGAATATATTAATAATGTTGCTGTTTATACTTAATATACGAGTCGTTAATATATTTTTAATGACACAAATTATTTTTTGTGATAAATAACATCATAATTAAATTTAACGAGTAGATAAATAGGCAATCTTTACGGCGGTTACGCACTCATCCGATCCGAGTCCGTGAAAATACGTTCCGTTTTGTTTTGTATGGTAGCTTATGACATATTATGTCGTAGATAATCGCTGGATAATGTTCTCAAAGGCGTATGAAGTCTGCCAATCCGCACTTGGCCAGCGTGGTAGACCATGGCCTGAACCCTTCTCATTCTGAGAGGAGACTCGTGCTCTGTATTGAGCCGGCAATGGGTTGATCATGATGATGATGATGAACTATCTATAGGTACACAAATGTTTATTTTGCAATATTAGCAGATTAGCTGAATTACAACACAATTCTGTCGAGCAAGTACGCGTATTGTTAGGTATTGGCACCGATTCCGTTGTCTTTTTCTAAACTAAATTTAGAGTATCTGCATCCTTTTCTTTTTAACAATGCTAAAAAGGGACAGAACATGAACTTTACATTTAAAGACTCTAAATTTTAGTGCACGCTACAAATTTAAACAGTAGGCTCGCGACTGTGCGTAGATCACAGGTTTTACCATCTAAAAATTAAATTTAAAACTGTCAAACTGCGTCTGTCCTTTTTGTCATATTACATTAGTAAGAAGAGGATGCGAATACTTTAAAATTAGGTTGTGCTCAGAATCAGTACCATTGTGTAAGAATGGTGACCGGAGGTAGGTATAAGGTAAAGGCATTCCCGAGTTCCCCAACAAGGGAGGCGCATTGTGCTGGTTTGGGCACGCACGGACAGAGCCGCGGCATGCGAGCTATGCGAGCTCTGCGGGACAATCCTTGTGTACTCTACAGATACCTACTGCAACTCAACAATATGCTAATTACCTTTGTTATTATTATTATTAGAATAATAGTACTAAATAGTATTTCATACTATGTCAGATATTCTGCACATTGGTTTTTCACATCATGATCTATCAACCGATCGCCGGCCCACTATTGAGCACGGATCTCCTCCCAGAATGAGAAGGGCTTAAGCCATCGTCTGCCAATGAACCAGTGCGGGTTCACACAGACCCGACTTCACACACGTTTGAGAACATTATGGAAACTCCCATGCATGCAGGTTTTTCTTCAATTACTTAAAACTCTTAAAACTCCAAAGAGTTATAGAGATGCGTGCCCGGGATCGATCCCAGACTCCCTCAATAAGAGGAATCATCAACTGATAGAGATCCACTGCTTGATATGACGTCTTGCGCCACCTTTTTAGGGTTCCGTAGCCAAATGGCAAAAAACGGAACCCTTATAGATTCGTCATGTCTGTCTGTCTGTCCGTCCGTATGTCACAGCAACTTTTTTCCGAAACTATAAGAGCTACCTATTACTTATTACTATTACTGTTGAAACTTGGTAAGTAGATGTACACGTCCAAAGTGGTAAAATGTGTGTATCCCCCCTGTAACTTCTAAAATAAGAGAATGATAAAACAAAAAAAAAAATATGATGTATTCCATACAAACTTCCACCGAAAATTGGTTTGAACGAGATCTAGTAAGTAGTTTTTGATTTATCGTGCAAAATATCGATAAAATACGATTGTAGTACAGAACCCTCAGTGCGCGAGTCTGATACGCACTTGGCCGGGTTTTTTTTTTACTATCGTCCACCTAGTGGATAATGATGGGACATTGTAGTGCATTACCTACTTATTATTTGATACCTACTGTATTAGACTATTCTGATGTATGGATAGTGGAAAGGTCCAGATGTGCCGGGTGCAGAGCGGAGGCTGCGCGAGGGCCGCGCCCCAGCCCGCAGCAGGCCCGGTCCGTGCCCGACACAAACAGGTTTCACACAAGTACACTAATTTACATAAATTCCCACACTCGCAAGTGCACATTTAAATATTTTTTTAAAGCTTGCATTTTAATCAGAATTCAGTACACAAAAAATGCCATGACATAACATTATTGATATTTAAATTTTTTTTTTTTTTTCGGAACTAAGGCACACTCAGGTAAGTAGGTATGTCGCATTTAATAATTATTGTAAAGACTTTATAAACTTTATTTTTTATGTGTAAAATGTTTTTATAGTAGCTAGCATGAGATAATAGGTCAGTAGGTAGGTAGGATATATCGCATTTTATTTTTAACACTGAACTAAATAATAAACTTATGTGAACATTTGGTTTTTTTTCTTTGACTTCCACACGCCACGGTCTTGCGCCGCCTGGATCCAGCGGCTCCCTGCGACTTGTCTGATGGGTGGGTCTGGTGGGTGGTCTTCCAACGCTGCGCATTCCGGTGCGAGGTCGCCATTCCAGCACCTTGGGACCCCGACGTCTATCGGTTGTACGAACTATGTGCCCTGCCCATTGCCACTCAGCTTCGCAACACGTTGAGCTACGTCGGTAACTCTAGTTCTCCTACGGATCTCCTCATTTCTGATTATCATCAGAACACTCAGAGTAACTCAGCGGGCGATGAAGAGCAATGCATGGAGTTTCTCTACGTGATTAAATCACAAAAGATGTTAATTAGTACCAAAATTAATTAAAATATCATGTAAATTAATAACTTTATTTATCCAAATTATGCTAATTATAATGATTATCTACACAATATTGCGGCCGCGTGTACTTGTGTAATTTAAAAGGGTAAGTAGATGCAGTGTTACAAAAACAGTCGCTTTGCTTCCATACAAATAATAACAATAACTGATACTGGGGGTTGGGGGTTGGGGGTTGGGGTGGCTGGAGATCACACTGACTATAAGCCATTTTTGACCATTACTGATCCCAAAGTCCCAAAAATTGATAAAATTTGTTCAATTTTTGTATAATAAGTCGTAATAGCCTAGTCGTTACGACGTCCGCCTCCTATTCGGGAGGTCCAAGGTTCGATCCCGGGCACGCACTTAGGTAGAGAGTTGATTTTTTTGTATTTTTAAGCTGCTATAACAACAAAATAAAAATAATCAAAATAGCCGCCATTTAAATAAAAATAAAAAACCGGCCAAGTGCGAGTCAGGCTCGCGCAATGAGGGTTCCGTACTACAGTCGTATTTTTTCGACATTTTGCACGATAATTCTTAAACTATGATGCATAAAAATAAATAAAAATCTGTTTTAAAATGTACAGGTGAAGACCTTTCATATGATACCCCACTTGATATAGTCACTCACTTCGAAAGTTGAAAATACTAATTATTAGTTCATGACCACAATTTAATTTTTTTTGTGTGATCTAACCCTAAATTCACGATTTTCAGATTTTTACTCAAATGTCAGCTATAAGATCTACCTACCTGCCGAATTTCATGATTCTAGATCAACGGGAAGTACCCTGTAGGTTTCTTGACAGACAGACAGACAGACAGACAGACTGACAGACAGACAGACAGATAGACAGACAGACTGACAGACAGACAGACAGACAGACAGACAGATAGACAGACAGACAACAAAGTGATCCTATAAGGGTTCCGTTTTTCCTTTTGAGGTACGGAACCCTAAAAAAATGAGAAAGTACATTCCTTGTAAGACGATACGGAACTCTCCGTGTGCGCATCCGATTCGCACTTGATCGCTTTTTGAAGTTCAGCCCTTCTTTTAACTTTACCACTTTCTTATTTATCTACTTATAGAGTACTAGATGATACCCGCGACTTCGTGCGCGTGGATTTAGGTTTTTTAAAATCCCGTGGGAACTCTTTAATTTCCCGGGATCCATATAAAAAGTAGCCTATGTCCTACCCCGGGATATAAGCTAACTCTGTACCATATTTCATCAAAATCAGTTGAACGGTTAGGCCGTGAAAAGCTAGCAGACAGACAGACAGACACACTTTCGCATTTATAATAATAGTATGGAAGTATGGATGATCGTTTAGACAATCATATTGCATAATTGTAGTGAATTGGTGAGTAGCAACCCGAGAGCCTGTACCTGTACGCTTCTGGGAAACCTTGAGGCTGCAGAGATCACGCCAACGGGTGGGTCAAGGCCCCCCCGGCACGCCAGCGCCGCCTGATAACAGCTGATAAGCCTGCCAGTTGCATGCCCCGCAACGCCCTGCTTAGAATGCCACTAATTGCCTTTATTAGCGACCACTTAATCGCACTTGAATCATTATTGAATTGATTGATGCGGTACTGGCTGGTACCTATTGGTTATCGATAAATGCGGTAGGTCTTTGGTGATTTGGTGATCGATGGACTATTAAGGATCCTATTGATGCGGACATCAGAAATATAAAAATAAGATTTTTTATTCAAATAAACTTTTACAATGCTTTTAAATCGTCGTCTAAATCTACCATTTTGGTTAGGAATGCCCTTCCTACCGATGAGAACCAGAACCAGCAAGATACTGATGTCAGAACTGTAATATAGAGAATTGTTAAAACAACAAATTGTTATATCAAAGTAATCCGACTCTTAAAATGGTGTAATTTCTGTTGTAATCAAAATCAATTCATAAAGCAATAGGCACAGTGCGCCGCGTGCTCGTGATCGGCGTGCCACGCCACGCCACGCCACGCCGGCTCATGGCTCAGCGCGCGTCACTTTATGAAAAATGATCCTAAGCCGAAATCGCTCAAAATCCACAAAGACACGGCGCGTTACGCGGCTTTGTTCGCTTGTCGGACGCCGTGATTTATCGCTCGCGCGGGAATCGAACGCCGTGCAAAATGTTGCGTCACCGCCCTTGCCTACTGTGACTACCAAATCTGAAACCACCACAGCCTATACAAACTTCTATAGGTCTTATTGATATACTGAATGTTTTTGATGTTTCATTTTAAGTGGTTACGTAGGCTGTGGTTGCAGAAGTATAAGAAATGGTTGCACGATACAAGTGTAATAAATCGGACGAATGAGACGTCATTCCGATTCGATACGAATCGGCCGCGTGGGGGACTTAATGTTAGATCCACCGTTGATTAAGTATAGCTATTTAGTTTGGGGATTAAGTATTTTTGTATGAGGTAATATCGCGGGCATTACGGACAATATTCTAGGATGTCTGAATGAGTGTGATTGATTGAGCGAGTTGAGCGAGATCTTGGTTTTTTGCGAGCCGGTCTTTCGAGTTGGTAGGCAATAAATTATCCATTAGCTTATTTTGATGTGCCATTTGTTATTGAAGACCTAAGTTGAACTGCTTTGCTACGTCCTACATACCATAGGGACACTAAACACACTGTCAGTTTCACTGATAAAAAAAAGTGGAAAATACTTACAACCAAAACTTTTGTCATTCATTCATTCATCAAGAACTCTTGCCAAAATAAGTTTTGTATTTGTAGACAAGAGGATGTTATGGGTTAAAATACGATAATAGCCTATTTTGCCTCCTTTTTTGAGTGTCCGGAGTTCGATTCCCAACACGTAGGTATCTCTAAATTTTCGGAGTTATGTGCTTTAATAGTGAAGGAAAACATCGTGAAGAAACCTGCATGACTGCAACCTGTAGACTTTAGCTTAAGCCCTTCTTATTTGAGAAGAGAAGATTATTCAGAAGGGAGCCGGTGATGGCTTGAGATGATAAGAATTACTCCCCGTAAGGTCATTGCTAAAATCAGTTTTATAAGAAATTATGAGTTTAGTCCTATGTAGTAGGTAGTAGGTATTTATAACGTTTACAAAATGTAAAGTACCTACAGGTTTTGTACCATTTAGTCTTACACTTTTCTGTGTATTCTTATTCTTGTGGCAGGATTGGAACCCTGCTTGTCGCCTCAACAATGGGTCACGTACCGCCGTGTCCAACGCGATGTGTAAGTAGGTACATACCTACCTACCTACTGCTACAACACAATGACACAAAGTTCTGTCTTTACATCACCATGGATTGTGAAGTAATAGTCCATTTACTACATACGTATACCTACCTCTTTCATTGAAGTGAAAGTATCCTTGTTTATGTATTGCTAGACACATACAGATCGTAATACATTGCGTAACTGAGAGGAGATCCGTGCTCAGTAGTGCGCCGGCGATGGGCTACAAGAATAAAGGCCTTTACATCATAACACAACTGACAATCAGCTTCGTTGGCAGTCTTCAAAAATAACGCACTTATAATATGCTTTAATCCAACTCATCATAGGTAAGTACTAAGTTTATTTATTAAGATACATAACTCGAAAACAGTTTATCTGATTGAAAGTTTAACTCAAATGAAATGACGATTATCGTCTAATTTGAGTTGATAGTTTGTGTTTAAGAACTGGTTAAAATAATGAAGTATGCAAACAAAACCTGACGAGAACAGTTAGGTAAGCGCTTGTCAAAGTAAATTCAATATCTTATCAATACTTGTACAGTACGCGGCAGAAAATACTGTACTTATACATCGGCTTTTAGAATGACATTTCGGCTTTGTAGAGCGTTGTCTCTCTCATACCTATATTGACGTTTTGACGGTCTCAACGACAGAGGCAATGCATTACAAATCTGCTATCTCCTTCTAAAGGTCCTTCTATAGGTTTCTTGACAGACACGGCAGACAGACAGATAACGAAGTGATCCTACAAGAGTTACTTTTTTTCCTTTTGAGGAACGGAACCCTAAAAACATCCACTTTTTAGTTGATAATTCCAAATTCGAACTCGGCCTTTAGATTGTGCTGCTGCGCTATTCATAGAATGAGACAAAAATAAACAATTTGTTAACATGCAGGCAATGCCCAATTTGTAAGGCCCCCACACACACCGGCGGAGACGGCAGCGAGCTGCGCGTGACCAGCATACGGCGGCCATGCCATTGTGGAGCCGGCTAGTGACCGGTGAAGACAAACAGACGGCGTCACTCCAAACTTTTGTTATGATCCCGTTTTCAATTGCATGGTGTAACACCACAACACCCACTCTGTAAAGAAAACTTATATTGTTTCTGATATTTTTTTAAGCAAGAGGTATCTAGTCGGGCTTCATCATGCCCAACCCATCGCCGGCTCACTACAGAGCACGGGTCCCCTCTCGGAGAGAAGGGATTTGGCCATAGTCTATCACGCTGGTCATGTGCGGATTGGTAGGCTCCACACACCTTTGAGAACGTTATAGAGAACTCTTAGGCATGCAGGTTTCCTCACGATGCCTAAGATGCCTTTACCGTTAAAGCAAGTGATATTTAATTACTTAAAACGCACATAACGTTAGAGGTGCGTGCCCGGGATCGGACACCGACCTCCGATTAGAAGGCGGACGTCCTAACCACTGGGCTATTACAGCATTTTTTTAGCATTAGCATTATGCAGTCATTAGGTACCTATTATAAAACACAATTATTAGTTTACACTCTCTATTATATTAGAGTACTAGCGACCCGCCCCGGCTTCGCCTGGGTGCAATGTACATACCTACTAATGTGGTGTCAGTGAGGAGCGATTAATAATCCATACTTCCATACTAATTTATAAATGCGACATTCTGTCTGTCTGCTAGCTTTTCACGGCCCATCAGCTGTTCAACCGATTTTGATCATTTTCGATGGAAGCTTGATTTTTTCCGACATTTTGTACAAATATCATCATATTTCAACAAATTAACACAAATCAATATTAAACTATACCTATAAACCTTCCTCTTGAATCACTCCATCTATTGGTGAAAACCGAATTAAAATCTGCTGCGCAGTTTAAAAGATCTACGCGTTCATACATACACACACACATACAGACAGCGGGAAGCGACTTTATTTTATACTATGTAGAGATAGATCTACTCTACCGTAGTAAGTAGTAACTTTACAAGATTGAAATAGCTCCAAAATGAACTCCAAAAACTAAAAGATATTTTTCAAAGCAAAAAATACTTTTTGTGGAAATAAACCCATGATAATTACAGGTAATTTAACCTACACTAGACTTAACAGCTATTTTTATCCAATTAATGGTAAACTTATAACGAACGATAATATGACATTTGAAGGAATCCATCATCAGGCACGGCACGCGATACGCTCAGCGTTTTCTCACGCTTGTTGCGGTTTTCTTTAGCGTAGAGATGCGTGGCTCCCACGCCTTGTCCTTGTGGGCCTCACGCGAAATGATATGCCACAGGCGATGTCTGTGCCGACTGCCGACTGCCGAGCCCAACTACCCTGCCTTATCACTGTTCGTGATAAGAACAATATCTTTTTTTACTACTTCAATGGTAGGTATCTAAATATATTGACGAATCTAAATGCTAAAGGTCGCGTGTCGTAAATCTGTCATCCATAGATTAATTATTGGTCTCGCATGCTGACATCTATAGTACGCGCCAGGTCGAGGTAGCAACCGGGGTAAGAGGCGGGGGACGTTCCGCACACCCGCACGTCACCCATCTATTCCGTACTGGGTTAGCGCGGAAGCTGTGCGGGTGTGCGGGGTGTCCCCACCCCGATTGCCATCTGGATCTGTCGCGTACCTGTACTTGTATACATTTTTACACGGCTCCACAAAAAAGCAGTGTAATGTGTTCAGGGTGCATGTATGTATGTATGTGAATTTCTTTATTCCTCAATAACTTCTAAATACCTGAATAGATTTGGATGCATCAGATATATCGTTAGTATCCTTACACATCCTTACATCATCCCGTCCCTAATGGCATTAGCTATAAATTTTTTGAAAAAAATTGCGACCGCTTCAAATGTGTTTTTTTTACTTTTTAGAACGTTTTTGACAGGGCAATGGTACTGATTCTGAGCACAACCTAATTTTAGAGTATTCGCATCCTCTTCTTACTAATGTAATATGAAAAGGACATACGCAGTTTGACAGTTTTAAATTAAATTTTTAGATGGTAAAACCCGTGATTTTAGCGCACAGTCGCGAGCCTACTGTTTAAATTTGTAGCGTGCACTAAAATTTAGAGTCTTTAAATGTAAAGTTCATGTTCTGTCCCTTTTTAGCATTGTTAAAAAGAGAAGGATGCAGATACCCTAAATTTAGTTTAGCGAAAAACAACAGAATCAGCGCCAGTATACCTACTGTTTTTTGTTTCATCTATCCTTTTCTATTCCTGCACAAAACTGCAGTATCGGCGGCACGTTTGTGCGTTGTTTTCGCTTCTACGGAATTCTAAAGTGAAATTTTCTTGTAAAAATCTCTAGTAGTATTTTTTAAAGATGTTATTAGCTTCGATGGTTTGGCGCGCGTCGGCAGCGTGCCGACGACTGCCAATTATCTTTTAATGGTGAGACATAACTAGCGGCAGTATACGCATTTGCCACTCTAAGTACACCTATTAAATACTTTGATGTTATCTTTATCGAATTTCGTTTTTATTGTACACCTCTATCTTGCGACCAAAACACCATTTCTAATAATTTAATGTATCTACAGATATTGGGTCATTATAAAAAAAATATTACACAAAAATTTACAAGTATTTTATCCTCCGAATTAACAATCTTTCCAAACTGCTATAGATAAGTAGTAGTAAGCTTTGAATGATGTCACATTACGTCATTTCGTTAGATAGGATTCAAGATAGGATTGTAAAAAGAACAATTAATTATAGAGGATTCTTGTATTCATTTTCTAATATTCTAGTACCTACCTACCGTAAGACCTATTTCACTTTTTAATACGCTTTACTAACAACTTTGAATGGGAAGCTGGAAGAAATCTCTGTTTAGAGATAAGCATTTCCAATGTAACTCAATTTATTATTACTTTGTGACTACAATTTTGGTACATAAAAAATAAAAATAAATAAATAGTTACTTATAAGCTATATTATATCAAGCTAAATTTTAACAAAGATTTGAATTAAGATTTTGAATGAGTAGAGTGGATAATATACAATGCTAATAGAACAGACTTGTAGTGCTAGAAGAGTGAACCAGCCTACGTTGCTAAGCTGTACACAACTTAGATAAATCCATAGTACAAATTAGCAAAAACTAATTGTAGTTTAGATACCGAGCTACAATTTACTTTTACATACATTACAGCGAGCGGTGCGGTCATTACCCGAATTCGGCACGACACAAAAACATCACAAGACAAAGAAAGTGCATTTTCCTCAGTGACTGTAATCGTATATTATTTAGAGCGGGATACATTATTCATGAGAGTATGATACGTGGAGTAAGGTTCACTGCGTACGGACAGCAAAAACACCACGCAAAAATGGTACAGTTAACTTGAACAAATAAAAAATCTAGCAAGAAGGAATGTTATAATTTTTACACAATACTCTTAAACTTAAACTATTTACTTAGAATGATTACGTTTGTTTTTGTGCATTTTATATGCTGTGAATGTACAATTTTAATTTATAATATGAATGTACATATTATACACTACAGTTCTTGAATGGAAAGACGTAAAAAATCACAAAATATATTTTAACAAATTATTAATATTGTTAATAATGATGCCAAAGGTCCAAAAAAACAGTTATACTATTAATATTTTAGTCGAAATTTAATTAGTTTTTGAATCGATCAAAATTCCAACCAATTTAGCAATACTATTGCTGAATTTTAAAGCAATAAAGATGTGTCATGGTGCATTTGGTTATTTATATATTTGGTTATTTATACCAATATTTAACATTTAAAGTTGGACTTAATATCGTGGTGTTAATTTTTGAAGCGACTGCAGCGTGGCGTAACACACTCATTGATAATAATTGTGATTTTGTATATTTATAGAGATCTTCGCAATTAACATGACTGTGCTGAGTTGCGGTCACGGCGAGGGACCATCTGGCATTTGGGCGCTAAAAAATAACAAACAGTTATAAAAATAACTACCTTACTGGTTCACTGCAGAAAACTTATGAAAAAACCTGGATTGTGCCACAACAAAGTAACAATTACAACAACAGCTAATTATATAGAAAACTATATAATTAGTTACATTTACAGTTGGAACTTTGGAAGTGATAGGGTAGAACCAAGTAGGTATAGAATTAGTTCTGGCTGGTATTGGCCTAAGTAATAATCTTGATGAATCTTTTTTTATAGACTAGCGCTTCGCTGCAATCAAAACCTGCTGTCACGTGATGATGCAGCCTAGATGGGGCGCACTTGTCTAAAAGATGGCTAATCATTTCGATTCTATCGATCGTGTGACCTGAAAATAAGTGTACATTGTACAGTACAGGTAACTTCTAAGAAAAGAAGAATATATTTTTAATCTAATAAATTTTGATTTTACCAGAAATTGTTTAGCTGGATTAAAAATACACCATCTATATTAATAAAAGGGTCGTGAAACTATCACGATATGAATAACAAAATTTCATTCATTTTTGAAGTCGGTTAAAATACCATTTACGTAGTGCTAGGTATCATACAATAATTACTATTATTGTAGATATACGTAGTGAACGCAATGTTTTAAATAAATGTCTGCAAACATATCGGAAATTCCTCGGAATCTTGATCGCTAACAAGCATTGAATAGCAATCCGTCATCATCATTAACATTTTTTAAATTATCTCGATTGCGTTTTGAAATTTAATGGCATTTTATATTGCAGAACAGAAAAATAATATGATATCCATTTATACCTATAGGTAGGTATGTTTCATTGTAAAGTTGTGAGTCTTCATAAACTACACATAGTAAGTATCTAGGTAATATGAAATAGGCTGAAAGTAGACGCAACTTTAGTGACGGAAAAATAAAAAATAAACTACAATCACTTGATTCAAAAATTATAAAGTTTTCGTAGCAAAGTATCCTTTTTACCAAGCAAATTAATGAGAAAGGCGCAAATAGTAGATCCAGGCTGGCAACAGTAATTTACGCTCGAGTAATATTCTATTATTGTCATGTTGGATATTGCTGGCGTGCGTACAGAAATGAGCTGATAAACGTTTTTTAAATAATGAAGCAATTTCCGAGCAACTAGGAGAGAAAATATTTAAATGTTGAAAGTTTTTTGCTGTCAGTGGCGGCGGTACCTCACGGCAGAGGTTGCAGCGGGCGCGGCGGCGGTTATCGCGGTTATTGTTGCTAAGTGTTTATTTAAATACGGCTCTCCACTCCGCTCCGCTCTGCCGAGCTATCTGCGCATCTTCTGCCTTGCTCTGTCGCTATTTGCCTATTTATGTTCCGTGTATTCTAATTTTCTTTCGGATGCTTAACCTTGATTCCACTACCCGCCTAGCTTATTACCCGCCTGCGCCGAAGCTCAAAGGGCGGTTATGTATTTGACCTGTATGTATGTACTTATGTGCGTCCGCTTGTAACTACTCAATCCATACTAATATTATAAATGCGAAAGTGTGTCTGTCTGTCTGTCTGTCTGCTAGCTTTTCACGGCCCAACAGTTTAATCGATTTTGATGAAATTTGGTACAGAGTTAGCTTACAACCCGGGGAAGGACATAGACTACTTTTTATCCCGGAAAATTAAAAAGTTCCCACGGGATTTTAAAAAAACCTAAATCCACGCGGACGAAGTCGCGGGCATCATCTTGTATTTTGATAAATGAGATAAGTACGTCAGAGCAGCTCATTTCTGTACGCACGCCAGCAATATCCAACATGACAATAATATAAAAGTTCAGAAGTAGGTACTCGGCTTCGCCTCGTCCTTCCAATATTACTCGAGCGCAAGCAGCCAGTTCTTGGCACCATTCCACGCGGGCATGATTTGTATAGTTATTAGATCTCTCTCTCTCTCTCTCCGGTCGTTCCTTCATTGCTGAAGATCGTGGTCCTGGCAAACTTCACTCAAATGGATTATCTGTTTCAGTAATTAGATAAGGCTAGCTATAAGTTTTAGAGTACGTCATTAAATTCTTCTTGATGGCACGAGTGCCAGGGTAGGCAGGACATAAAGTTGTTAAAACATCAAAATGGCGGATTTTATGCACGGGCTAAAAGATGCACTGCAACATGATGTGTTTCTGCCACCGTGCACCGGTACATCAAGTGATATTTAATTGCTCAAAACGCACTTCAATTCCGAAAAGTTAGAGACGCGTGCCCGAGATCAAACCCCGACCTCCCGAACAGGAGACTGACGTCCTAACTACTATTGAAATTAATAAAAAATCCTTGTTAGTAATGTAAAAAATCGGGTCATATTTTTTATAGATTTATATCTATACATCTTACTATCTAATACCCTGGGGCGAGATGTCCCAAGGTATTCACTTGATTTATTCCAAATATTTCTTAGATCTAGTTTTTTCTACATTATTGATATAAAAGAACGAAACGAATTAATTGATGAATGGGCCATTTAGTTGAATTTCGACCTCTAACGCGATGTCGATGTCGGCCGTCGGTGTCGGTAAGAGTGCAATAAAATATTATATTTGTAAGAATTGGGTGAAGGCCGGTGACGACTGACGACTGACGAGTCGAGCGAGGTAGCGAGCTAGTTTATTGATGCCTTTTATTTTATTCTTATTAATACTAAATAAATAATGCTATTTACACACCGAACATAAAATATTATAAAATATTAACTTATGCTCGCGACTTCGTTCGTGTGGACTACCCAAATTTCAAACCCCTATATTATCCGTCTGTCTGTCTGTTTGTCCGTCTGTTTGTCAAGAAACCTAAAGGGTAGGTACTTCCCATTGACCTAGAATCATGAAATTTGGTAGGTAGGTGAGTCTTATAGCTGGTATTAGGGGAAAAATCTGAAAACCGTGAATTTGTGGTTACATCACACAAAATAAATAAATTGTGGTCATGAACTAATAATTAGTATTTTCATATTTCGAAGTAAGATAACTATATCAAGTGGGGTATCATATGAAAGGGTTGCATCTGTGCATTCTAAAACAATTTTTTATTAATTTTTATCCATCATAGTTTTTGAATTATCGTGCAAAATGTCGAAAAAATACCACTGTAATACTGAACTCGGTGCGCGAACCTGTTTCGCACTTGGCCGGTTTTTATGTAGTTTAAGATTGTTGTAACCTGTTGATTGTCCATTTAAATAAATAAAAAAAACTCTACCTAATGCGTGTTCTATTCTAATACCCACTCGACCAATTTTTTATTGAATCTCAATGCAGGGAGCAGCTAAGCAAATACTGTTGCAATAAATAAGCGAGGTGCTTGTTCGAGGGGGGGCGGGTCGCGGGCGGGGCGCGGGGCGGGCGGGCGGCCGCACCGATGTGCCGCACTTATTAAATTTCCAAAAGAAAAGTTAATTAAGAGAGTTTTTCCTTTTTATTTCACACCCCAGATTTCATTATTGGCGCCAAACGCGAAAGGGTTCATTTGTAGTTTGCAGACATGCGAATTCATAGACATTGCTTTTTTAAACAGCGGTGATAGCTTAGTGGTTAAGACGTCGGCCTTCTATTCGCGAGGTCGGGGGTTCGATCCCGGGCCGCACTTCTTTACCTCTAACTTTTTAGAATTATGTGCTTTTGAAGCAATTAAATATAACTTGCTTCAAGCAACGGTGAAGGAAAACATCGGCAAGAGAAACCTGCATGCCTGAGAGAGTAACTCCAATTCGCACTGGGCCAGCGTGGCAGAGCCTCAACCCTTTTCGTTTTAGAAAGTACTCTTGCTTAGTAGTAGGCCGGCGATGGGATTATCATGATGATGATAACCGACTTCTAAGAATATCAACGTTTCACGCAGTGGTAAGCGCTGTATTATACGAGGGAGGTTTCGGGTTCGATTCCCAACTTGAAGTAATTTAGGATGTTTAGACGGAGATTTGAGTGAGTTTAAAAATCCTAATTTGGTTTAAATCTGCATGACCTAGGTCGGTCCACACTTGTAGATTACCTCGCTTGAAAAATAAAAAATAAATAAAAATCTTTTTTATTCGTATAAACTTTTACAAGTACTTACGAATAGTCGGATGCATCTACCACTGGTTCGGAATGCCTTTCCTACCGAGGAGAACCAGCAAGAAACTCGGCGGTTGCTCTTTTCAAATATTTGATATAGGTAGAAGATTATGCCATGTATAAAATAGTATTTGCAGTCCTGTGCGTTGCTGGAACGAGCTGCAGGTCAAATCCACGCTCTTTTATCATTTAGATAATCTTCAATTGTGTAATATGCTTTTTTCAGGAGCATATTAAGGAGCCCTTATAATCCTAAGGGCGGTTCGCACTCATTTGATCCGAGTCCGTGAAAATACGTTCTTAAGTAGTCATAGAACTAGAATATAGAACGCGGATGAAATCGCGAGCATAAGCTAGTCGTGTAATAAAATACAATAATATTATATAAACTATTTCAATTTTTTTAAATATTTTTTACTTTATAATAAAACTTTACTTCGTGAGAATTCAGGGGCAGCCACTCACACCTGTCTTTTTAAGACGTATAATTATACTTCCTATGATGCAATAAAACTAACAGTATCTCGATAGAGACTATAATTAAAAATATATCTACAAATAACATATTTTATTTTCGATCTAAGTTCGACGGTTGAAGTCAGGATCACTTAATGAATTTGGGGCAAATATATAAATCACATGAGAATGTAAATAATTAAATATGTATTTATTTAAAGATGCAAGGTCTTTTGGTCCTCTTCATTTTATAATACATCAAAAACATTTATTTTTTTACATTTTATTACGACCTACCTGGCGCAGTGGTAAGCGCTGTTATTATAGTGGGAGGTCCCGAGTTCGATTACCGGCAGAGGTTTGGAACGTTACAATTTCTTTTCTGGTCTGGTCTGCTGGGATGCTTCTGCCGTGGCTGGTTACCACCCTACCGGCAAGCCACGACCAAGTCGCGCCGCCAAGCGATTTAGCGTTCCGGTACGATGCCGTGTAGAAACCAAAGGGATGTGGGTTTAATAAAAAATCTGCCATACCCCTTCCAGGTTAGCCCGCATCCATCTTAGACTATTATCACGTACCACCAGGTGAGATTGCAGTCAACCGGGCTAACTTGTATCTAAATAAATAAATAAAAAAGATAAATATGTAGTTACTTTAGCAAAGTAGTACAAGATTTTTATACACTGCCATAATGATAATGTATATGTATCTAAGTATAAGTATATCATAAAGTTAAAACTTTACAAATGGTAGATCGTAAACGCAATTTGGCAATTTTTAACTTTAATTTTTTTTCATTAAAGTTATATTACAAAGGCATACTTTTAACTTATCGTCCATTAGTTTAATTTATGGTATGTCTGGTGGCTAGTGGGCAGTGGGCAGTGGGCAGCTCAGAGTTACACCACTGTGAAGTATTTATGAGCTAAGCAGCTTAAGCATGGCAACACCTAGCGAAAATGAGCGTAATATATTATTTTGAACACTCAAATCCGTAATTAGACGCCGTCGGAGATCAAGTCAGCGTAAATCATTTTTTTTATTGTGATTCCATGATTTATCCTCCCATTTTTGTGGAATGGTCATTAGCTCCATACCTACTAGTCTCTTGAGTACAAATCGTAGTCGGCCGAGTGTTATTGCCCGTGACTTTGTAAAGTTCTTATATTAGAAAGGGTATAAAGTAGAACACTTTTTATTATCATCATCATCATCAACCGATAGACATCCACTGCTGGACATAGGTCTCTTGTAGGGACTTCCACACTCCATGGTCTTGCGCCTCCTGAATGCAGCGGCTCCCTGCGACTACTCTGATGTCGTCCGTCCACCTAGTGAGGTTGCCAACACTGCGTCTTCCGGTGCGAGGTCGCCATTCCAGCACCTTGGGACCCCAACGTCTATCGGTTGTACGAACTATGTGCTCTGCCCATTGCCACTTCAGCTTGGCAACCCGTAGAGCTATGTCGGTTACTCTAGTTCTCCTACGGATCTCCTCATTTCTGATTTGATCACGTAGAGAAACTCCGCACATATCGCCCGCTGAGTGACTCTGAGCTTTCTTATGAGGCCCATAGTTATACCCATACGCATACTTTTTATTATAATTGGTAGCATTTCATTACATTGTTTGAAAGACACAAACACTAAAAGTTATTAATATTAGAACCATCTGACTTTACAGCTTATTAAAGTATTTCCAAGTGTTAACAAGTGAAATTCTAACAATACCAACTTTTTGGTTTCAACTAGTTACAAAGTCGCTTCTAAAAGTCGCAAGTCTGCGCAGCCCGGGCGCGACAGACGCGTCGGAAATACAAAAGTGTAAAAAGTGGAAAGTGAAATATAAAAGTTATAACTTGTGGAGCGCAATTCGGGATCTGTTGTTAAGGACAATTTACGAGCCAGCTTATTAAGGCCTCGTCGTTAATGAATTCGTACTTAGCCCTTTTTGGGGAACTCTCTCAATGCTCCTGACATTGGACGATGGAATTTTTTTGAAGTTAAAAAAAAGATCTGTTAACGTAAATATCAATATTTTGATATGCATTTAACTTAATAATTAACAGAAAATGCCTACTTAGTACAATGCTATATCAAGTGGAGTATCATATTATTATGAAAGGGCTTACCTGTGCATTCTAAAACAGATTTATTTTTATTTTTATGCATCATAGTTTTTGATTGATCTTGCAAAATATCGAAAGACACCTGAGTACGGAACCCTCGGTGTGCGAGTCTAACTCGCACTTGGCCGGTTGTTTAAATTGTGAGATATGCTTACACTTGACGACAGAGAAACAGATGCTGAGGTCTGGGTAGGAGCGCGCCTGCCTGGAAGATGCCTGGTCACTCTCGCCTGTTGTTCATTAGCATTTAAGAGATATTTTATTTACACTTGAAATAAATTTGTGTAATACTTTATTGTTTTATCGCTTTAATTGGGGACAGAACACAGGTTCATTAGGAAGTAATTATAAGAGTGTTTCTCCCGCGGGTTCCCGCGCCGCCGCCGCGCCGCGCCGCGGTGTGAAATTCCACACGTCCAACTATTTGGGCGACGAGTAACTATTTACTGCGCAGAGCAACCACTGGATCATTCACTTTTATTCTAACTACTAGCTGATGCCTGCGTGTATTAAGATTTCTCAAAATTCCGTGGGAACTCTTTTATTTTCCTGAATAAAAAGTAGCCTATATCACTCTCCAGATCTTTAACTAGGTAGGTATATCCATGCAAAATGTCACATCGATTCGTTGCTTCGCTGCGACGTGCTTGACCACCACCTCCAAACAAACACATTTTCGCATATAGGTAGGTAATCATATGGGTAGTGATTGATATCTTCTATATTAGGTACCTATACATTCCATCGACCCGTTTGCCACTAGACTCTAGAGTGGAGACCACGTACAGGAAAGAGAAACGTTGGAAGACAACCATCCCGTTGGTTCGACGACATCACCTATTCATACAAACCTATACATTTTTACTTTATTTTAAATTATTATTTCGTGTACCTACTTTCTTCTTTAAATTAAAGAATTTAGTTTATTAAAGTTAAAAATTAAATATTAAAAAAAATAGTTAACATATTACGTGACAAGCATCCCTTACCAAATACTGATTCTGTGCTGCCAGATCCACCTTCTAACACTTCTTATTTACAGATAATGGATGAAGAAACTTACGCTGCGATAATGTCGTTTTCTAGTGGCTCTGCTGGTGGCATGGACGGCATAACGCTACAACATCTTAAGGATCTTGTGGGAGTTACTGCTGGGGACGCCGGCAAGGCGCTACTGAGCGACATTACCAGACTATGTAATTTCATGTTATCTGGCGAGGTAAATTCATCCTTTCTACCATTCCTTTATGGCGCGAGGCTTTGTGCTTTCAATAAGAAAGATGGTGGCATCCGTCCCATCGCTGTTGGCTGTACTTTTCGCCGTTTGGCGTCAAAATTAGCGTGTAGTCACATAGTCTCTACCCTAAAGGATAAATTCCAACCTATTCAAGTTGGATTCGGCAGTAAAGGAGGTTGTGAAGCAGCAGTTCATTCGGCTCGTACTTTCTTAACGAATGGCGAGGTTGAGGTACTGCTGAAAGTAGATGTAAAGAATGCTTTTAATTCTTTGGACAGGGCAACTTTGCTGACAGAAGTCTCAACGCAACTTCCTGAAATTTACCCATATGTTTGGCAATGTTACAGCTCTGCTTCTAAATTATTCTTTGGAGATAGCGATATTAAGTCTTCTGTAGGCGTTCAGCAGGGGGATCCTTTAGGTCCGGCCCTGTTCAGCTTAGGGATCCATAACCATATCTCAAATTTAACATCTAAATTTAACATATGGTATCTTGATGATGGAACCATTGGGGGCAACGTGGATGACGTTCTAAAAGATCTTAATCATATTAAGCAACAGTTTGGGAAAATTGGTTTAGAACTTAATTTTTCGAAATGCGAATTGTTTTTTACAGAAAAACTGTCGCAAGAAAGAATTCTATTGGCCTCTGAATTATTCAATGAAATTTCACCTAATATTAAAATACTTGATAAACGTTCACTTTGCCTTCTCGGTGCTCCTCTTTATAATGAATCCATACAACCACTCTTGGATCAAAAAGTCAGAACATTTTCGGCTAATACCGACAAATTGGGCACTCTAAATTCTCACATTGCATTTTCGATCCTAAAATATTGCCTTTTTGTACCTAAATTAATTTACATTCTCCGCGCGAGCCCAATTTGGAAATTTCATGGACTACTCGATAACATGGATGCCACCCTTAAAAGTACACTAGAACAAATTCTAAATTTAACTTTTGATGAGCACTCCTGGAACCAAGCAACTTTACCGGTCAAGTACGGTGGCATCGGCGTGAGGAAAATTTCCAGTGTAGCTCTTCCGGCTTTTCTGTCCTCTGTGCATAGTATAAAAGAGCTTAGCTCTCAAATTCTCAAATCCAATTCATCATTGACCTATGCCACAGAGGCCCTAGAGAGTTGGAAGGTCAGATGTCCCAATGTCGACATCCCGAAGGAACGTACTACACAAAAACTTTGGGATTTGCCATTGGTTCAACTGACACATACGAATTTGGTTCAAAATCTTACAAGTGACAGAGATCGTGCCAGGCTTCTAGCATTATCCGAAAAGGAATCTGGGTATTGGCTGCATGCCTTGCCATCAAAAAATCTCGGCACACTTTTAGATAACGAAAGTTTTCGTGTGGCTCTAGGTCTCAGATTGGGAACACCACTGTGCCATCAGCACAGATGTCCGTGTGGAAAAGAGGTTGATAAATTTGGAATCCACGGACTCTCTTGCCAAAGGAGCTCCGGTAGGCTGTTTAGGCATGGCTCTCTTAACGATACAATTAAAAGAGCTCTTGCCACCATAAATATTCCTGCGCTCATTGAGCCGGCAGGGATTAGTCGAGATGATGGCAAGAGACCTGATGGATTGACGCTGGTTCCCTGGGAACGGGGACGGGCGCTAATGTGGGACGCAACTTGCGTTGACACATTGGCCCCGTGTCATATCAGGAAGACAGCACCAAGACCGGGAGCCGCAGCAGAAACAGCTGAAAACGGCAAGCGGCGCAAGTATGCCTCTCTTATAGAGAGTTACATTTTTGTGCCGTTTGCCGTGGAGACCCTGGGGCCATGGAGTCTTAGTGCTAAAAATTTTTTACGAGACATTTCACCGCGATTAATAGCCTCAACTGGTGACAGAAGGGCTGGCTCATTTTTTGCGCAGCGGATCAGCCTGGCTGTCCAGCGCGGAAATGCAGCCAGTATTCTTGGCACCATTCCACGCGGTCATGATTTATATAGTAATTAGATAAGGCTAGCTTTAAGTTTTATTGTATTAAAAAAAAAAAAAAAAAAAAGAAAAAAAAAAAAAAAAAAAAAAAAAAAGTTAACATATGTAAATGCGTAAATGTTAATATGTGTGCTATACTATACAAAAACGTAATCTACAAAGTAAGTTTAGTTAACGTAATCCACAGCTAAGCTGCCTGACAGGTTGTATGAAGATACTATGTATAACCTCAGAAACAGTGCAACATTACATATTGAAATTATGTGCAGCTTAGAAATGGCAGTCGTCCGTAATGAAGTTGTAATGTTCGCAACTAGTTATTCTAATGCTGATTAATTAAAACGTGTTAATGATTGTGGAGGCAGCGTCTAGTTGTGGATCTGCGTAGTGTTGCCTACTTCGCATCATACTCACTAGACGCGGTATTATCGTCGCGGGTAGGTACAAATACTTGCCAAGTATTTTTTATTATTTATTTATTTATTTATTTATTTGGAACACGAACAGCTTTTACATTTTTACCTAGCTACTTATTTCTAGTTTGTACATATGCCTATTAAGTGTTCACTCATTACATTATATCTATTGAATTTTGAAGTATACAAATATCGTAGACTATCACTGATATATTATAACTAAGAGAAAATTAATAAAAATTATTATTTAAAAGTAAAAGAATATAATTCTATCGACTAGAATATAGTGACTTCGATTTTCAAAATTACCGTGGGAAATCTGATTTTCCGGGATGAAAAGTAGCCTATGTCACTCTCGAAGCGTTTAACTATACCTATCCACGCTATGAATTACGCCGATCCGTTGCTACATTGCAGCGTGATTGAAGGACAAACCAATAATGCAACCAACACACATTTCAAAATTCATAACATTTTTTTTTTTTTTTTATATCAATGGTTAACAAATAAACTATTAATAAACTTAAATCTAAAAAAAAAACAACATTAAATTAAAACTAAAATAAATTAAATTAAATCTAATAAAATAAAATAAAATAAATTCATAACATGGATTATTTTTCTGCATTGATTTTATTCGAAACTCTGACTCACCATATTGATAGATACTTACTTACCCGGTAAGTATTTTGTCACAGGTACCTACTCGTAGCTATTTTCTTATCACTATAGTATTTAGTATTCAATTTATACTAATTAGATCGTCTCTATTGCCTATAGTGAAATGAGACGTCCATTCGGGCGTGACGTTGCAGGTATGAAACATACAGTCATACATATTCTAATTAAGCTGATGTTTTATTGGTACAAAACCTGAAAAACCATCCAGCGTTACGTATGAAGCCGATTACGATGTGACGAAAAGCTTGTTGCTATGGACAACTGAAAATTTGTCTAAATGCAGCAACAAATCAGCCTCCCGATTGTGTAAGAAAAACGTATTCATCATTATCGTAAATCGTCAAAAAGTTCTACTCTTTTATTGGTTGATTAATGATCGTTTTTCTTACACAATTGGGGGGCTGGGTTAGATTCGAAATTCACTCAATAAAATATTCCTATCGTCACTTAAAATCTAACACCACGTAAGTAATTTTTAGCAGTTTTTAACATTTCGAAGCCATTCGTAGAGAATCTAGAAACGCGTCGTCGTCGCGTCGAAAATGTACCACCAAGTAATGTAGCATTCCAAAACAATGCTATTTTAAAATTATCCAGATGCTCGATTGCGGTAGAATGACAGCTACAATGTCACGATCGCAATCACCTCTGATTGGTTGACGCTCGCTCACTATTGGCTACAATGTATTGTTGCAACTATAGGACCTAGGATAGCACAAATTCAGCCAATCACAACAATTGAGATTGTAATATTGATTGAGGCACACGCACAACATACGGAGACGTTTAAGTGCGGAGACCAGCCCAGAGCGAAGAAAAAAGAAGAATGATTGATGCAGGTTTCACGAAATCGACCTACTGGTAAAAAAAATAAGTACTACGATTGACTGAACTTGAGTCTCTAAAACTACCATAATCTCATCTAGACTTGCGCGTTTTCATCTAAGATTACACCATTACTTACTACGTATTAGGTAAGCTCTTTACCGTATACCTAACGTCGATATGAAACATAGATAACACACCTGTTTATACTTGTTCTTGTAGAGACCACGAACGTTGTAACACACGAACGAAGTCACGGACACCTGCTAGTCGTAAAGAAGATAAACAAACACGTACACATACAAGTTTACGATTCGACCGATATGAGATCTAAATTTCTAATTACGTGATATTCCATATGCTAGTGAGATGAGTTTACGGCGCGGTTACGACGCCACTAAATCACGAATAGCATAATTTACTCGAATAATATACAGTTACTCGAGAGCGGTGACGAAAATCGATATCACTATTCCATAAAGTAACTGATAAAATTGGGAGGAATCGATGAAATAAATCGTGTGTGTGAGTTATCGTACCTAACTGCGATTTTTTATTCGGTGACAACGTTAGCATTGAACTGTGATTTGATTTTACGGTCCACCGTTTATGTTAAATCCTAACTTGTAGCAATAAAAGATATAAAACTAACCTAACTTAAAATTTGTTTTACAAAGTCAATATAAGTAATGTGATTTAAGTCTAATAGCTAAGATGTTGGCCTCCTAGTGGAGGCGTCCAGGGTTCGGTCCCGGCCACGCACCACTAACTTTACAATATTGAAAAGTGCAGATTCTGTCAATATAATTTTCTAAAAGCCTCGTCGTCCAAAGTCGGGAGTCGAAGTCAGTCATATCTTGTGAGGTTGCTTAAATATTCGTTCACAGACTGCACCTCTGCACCAGGGAGGTCGTCAAACCACTCGATAACAGTTATACTTCACGAAAATCAATATCGCTCAATAATTCAATAACGCTACCAATAAAACAGGGAGGAAATCATAGAGCATCGATAATAAATCGTGTGTGTAAGCAATCGCACCTGACTGCGATTGGGAAAATTCATAGTTTATGAAGCTTTGCGGCGAGGGTGTGCGGGTGCGGGTGTGCGCGGGTGCGGGGGTGCGCGGGTGTCGTAAAGCATATTCGCGGATGATGCATCCCCAGCGGGTCGTGGAGCGCTCAATATTTGATGCGCCGCAAATCGATGCAGAGGAACGTCTCTAATCTGTATTTACGATCGGCGAGAGTCGTTCTTCTTGTTCCGAGACCTGTAACCGCAACTCGCAACTGCTGTTACTGCCTCGCTTCTTTTCGACATTTCTTTTTAGGGTTCCGTACCCTAAAAAGAAAAAACGGAACCCTTATAGGATCACTTTGCTGTCTGTCTGTCTGTCTGTCAAGAAACCTACAGAGTACTTCCCGTTGACCTAGAATCATGAAATTTGGCAGAAAGGTAGGTCTTCTAGCTGGCATGAGGGCAAAAATCTGAAAATCATGAATTTGTGGTTACCTCACAAGAAATAAATTAAAATGTTTTCAGGAACAAATATTGCTATTTTCAACTTTCAAAGTAAGATTACTATATCAAGTGGGATATCATATGAAAGGGCTTTACTTGTACATTCTAAAATAGATTTTTATTTATTTTTAGGCATAATAGTTTTTAATTTATCGTGCAAAATGTCGATAAAATACGATTGTATTACGGAACCCTCAGTTCGCGAGTCTGACTCGCACTTGGCCAGTTTTTTCATTTACGCAATAAAAATAAAATCATAAAATATTTTTTTTGAAAATATTAATTGTAAATCTTCCTTAAGTACCTACTAATAAATGTGAAAGGTGTGCTTATCTGTTTGCTACCTTTATACAGCCCATCCGTTAAACAGAATTCAGTACAGTTTAACTCTTCGGAGCTATGTGCAGTGTGCATTGTGCATTGTGCGTAGCAATTAAGTATCACTTACTTATATAGGCACTTATTTAACGGAGAAAAAAAACATCGTGAGGAAACCTGCATAATAATATGCTTGAGAGTTCTCTATTATTTGCTCATAAACACATTTTTTATGCTGTGTGATGTAAACCTTTAGTTGTGCTATAAGACCTACATACCTGCCAAATTTCATGATTCTAGGCCAACGGGAAGGACACGACGAACAGACGGACAGACAGGCTGACAGACAGACAACAAAGTGTTCCTATAAGGGTTCTATTTTCCTTTAGGTACAGAACCCTAAAAAACTGATTTGCCTTTTCCTACCAGTCTCCTGAAGTGTCCCGGCAAACTAACAAACAAAATAAATGATAATTTAATTAAATAAACCACTTGTACTTCTAATAATTACTAGTGATTAATGTAGATGGCGCGCAGTATTAATCACCCGTCGCCTCTTGTGTACATTAAAATTAATCTAGATTCATTACCGAGCCAAGATTAATTAGCACTGAATTACTTACGGAGTTTATGTACACTGCCATGGACTAAACTAAAAAAGTTAGACGGGAAACCGGCCTCTAACGAATGGAACACGTTTTTACAATAATAATATATTAAGTACACTTACCTACACATATTATGAAAATTCAAAAATACAAATATTAAATTGAGAACCTCTTTATTCAGTCAGTTAAATAAAAACGGGCCGCGCAAATCGTTGGTCTAAGGATATTAATAATTATGCCTATTGCCTATAGGTTAGACGTTTACTTATTGTATGAGAATCGAGCCAATTAATTTATTAATCAGTACCCTTATTATAAAAGCGAGTGTTTGTTTGTTTGTTTGTCCTTCAACCACGTCGCAACGGAGCAACGGATCCACGTGATTTTTTGCCTGGAGAGTGACTTAGGCTGCTTTTTGTCCCGGAAAACCAAAGAGTTCCCGGGGGATTTTAAAAACTTAAATCCACGCGAACGAAGTCGCGGGCATCAGCTAGTAGTTTAATATGCGCACTACCCGAGGAATTTAAACTATCGGTTGATCAAGTTTGAAATTTGAGGAAGACTCTATCCTAAACTCTAGCTTGTGTGAACTGCGACGCAATGCGTGACACACACAATTGGCTTCATTTTTGGAATACATTAATTTGCGAAGATTCCGTCTAGCTTTTTCCTTAAGTTTGTGTTATGCAGCGTTAATTGGTCTTGAATATATGTAATGTATTGAAACGGACATAGTATTGGGTTGTATTAACGTAAAATGCAGTTTGTAAACATGTCATACACGTGGCGCCCGCACTATCTACATTTGTAACACTATACAAATGTAAATTACATACAGAATAACTAGTACTTAGATATATACTAGATTATGCCCGCGATTGCATCCGCGTTGATTTAGGTTTCTTAAAAATCTCGTGAGAACTCTGTTTCTGTGATTATAAGTAGTACTATCTCCGGAATACATCAGGCTGTGTCAGTACTCTGTACCAAACATCAAGATCGGTTCAACGGCCGTGGGCCGTGAAAAATATTTTGCAAAATAAATTTAAGTTGATTTGATTTACCTTTAGGTACAGACAGATAGCATTCAGACAGACATATACACACTTTCGTATTTATAATAATTATGAAAGAGTGGATATTCCAATGTAGTCTTGTTATTGTTAGTTTTATAATTCAATGGCAAGAAACCCTCTTTTGTTAGGTATAACCTTATAACAGATTACTTTAAAATTTATAGATAGATTGAGAAGGAGTTGGCCATAGTCTACCACGCTGATCAAGGGTGGATCGGCAGACTTCACACACCGCCGAGAATAATATTATGCAGAATTCCCAAGCATACAGGTTTCCTCAAGATAACTCCGAAAAGTCAGAAGTGCGTAGGCGGGATTAAACCGTGTACATCTGTTAGGTACGTACCTATATAACTACATAATATATTGTAGTGGTAAATGTTAGTGTATCAAGTGACGCGTGTATAATATGTTTGTTTACTGCAAACTTCACAACAGCTTAATCGATTAACAGATTTGGCTCAAGTCTGAGCCCTCGCCTTATATACCTTCCCATTTAGATAACATATTACCTACGTGTCTATACACATAGATACATAGTAGGTAGGTAAGATGCAACTTTGTATTGCATGAACTATTTACGAATCTTAAGAGAAGTTACCTTAGCGTAATGATTTTAGGCTTATTGTAGATAACGGGTACATACCACGATTAATTTGGCGTTTTGATATTTCAACCAAATTGCACGGGTCATGGTGCAATTTGCTTTAAACGTAGGTATCATCATGATCAACCCATCACCGGCTCACTACAGAGCGCGGGTCTCCTCTCAGAGTGAGAAGGGTTTTGGCCATAGTCTACCACGCTGGCCATGTGCGGATTGGTAGACTTCACACACCTTTGAGAACATTATGGAAAACTCTCAGGCATACAGGTTTCACGATGTTTTCCTTCACCGTTAAAGCAAGTGATATTTTATTAATTAAAATGCACATAACTCCGAAAAGTTAGAGGTGCGTGCCCGGGATCGAACCCCCGACCTCCTCAATTATAGAAGGCGGACGGACGTCTTAACCACTAGCCTATCACGGCTTCGAAACAATAATGAGCTATTATTAGTAAACCTAGGATTAGAACGCATTAATATTAGTAACTGATATATGGTTTTTCGATACAAATTACGCGTAATGTCGGAATAAACTCCGCAGTGATGCAAGATACAAAAAATCCACATTAAATATGAATGTGCTCATACCGACTTCGCCAATCGATGCCTCAAGTCCCCGCGCAAGAACAAACCAACATATTAATATGTATGTTTGTATGTTCTACACCTAAAATTACGCGGTAAGGTTTTTACTAATTACCTACAGAGAAAAAACTAGAAAGTGTTCTCTTACAATTTATTTATGACTACTTAGCTTATGCTCGCGACTTCGTCCGCGTGGACTACAAAAATTTCAAACCCCTGTTTCACTGCCTTAGGGGTTGAATTTTCAAAAATCCTTTCTTAGCGGATGCCTACGTCATAATAGCTATCTGTACCCGTAGTACAAGATTTTACGTCTCACCAAACCAAACCAAATTCGAGAGTCGAAATACTTCCGCGTTACAGTAAACTGGATCTTAAACGCCTTGTTTTAAAGCTCAAGTTTGTCTACACTTCTATAGCCAGCGCTCCAAGCGGAAACATTGCGAAATTAATACTTAATAATTGAATAATACTTAATGATTAATAATTGAATATTTGACTTCAATTCAAGGCTGTTTAGGTCAATTTTACGCGGAAATATTTCGACTCTCGAATTTGGTTTCGTTTGGTGAGACGTAAAATCTTGTACTATGGGTACTGCATTCGGTAGTTTGAGCTGTGCGTCGATAGATAAGTCAGTCACCTTTTCCTTTTATATATTTAGATTATAATACATATAAAAGTTTTGAGTTTGGTATAAATACTTTACACGTGTTAGTCGTAAAGTTATTATAAGGAAACAATACTAATAGGTATAGAAATATTTTTCAATTATGTTGTCTCATTAGGTAAGTACCATGTAGGCACAGAAGATATAATAATACTAACAGGTAGCTGCTGTTAAGCAACACAATATCTTTACAAATGAAAATAAAAAACCGGTCACCTCCGAGTCGGACTTGCACACGATGGGTTCCGTCTTCCGACTTCCGTACCATCGTAAAAGAAATTTAATTTTCACTTTTTAATTTTTCGTGATGTTCCTACCGGCTACTTAACTACAATTTCAGCGTTTTCGGATTTTTCCCTTTACTTGTGCCATACCTGACAAGTTTTATAATTTTAGGTCAACGGGTAGTACCTATCGGTTTTGATTCCCTTGACGGGTCTAGACAGACAGACAGACATAGTACCTACAGGCAACGAAGTGGCAATAAAACTTCAACCTTATTTATCTACCTACATTTAGATACAGGTACCAATCGTTGAGTTAGTACCGAAATACTGATGATATCACTCTGAGCTCTATAGTCTATTTAGTTTCGAGAACTAACAAAGTTAGGTGACATTTGATCTCAAATGTTAGGTTACCAAATCCGCTTCGCTAATGCGTTTAACGATTTTCCCTAATCAGTTTGCCGCCAAAATTAGCATACCTTATCGAGAACGAGAACGGTCACATCGAAGCACGAGATGACCCAATAAGGCCAAAGTTTAAGGCATTAATTTTGCGAAACCAAAGTGGTAACTGTCACCGTGCGTGAACGATTCCGCATAAATCACGCCGGTATAAAAATATCTGTACGACAAATATACCGGTTTCGAATTGTCAATATAAATTTTAATATTGACTAGCCGACCCGCCCCGGCTTCGCACGGGCAGTCTGTCTATTCTGTTATGCTGCTATAACGTCGACCTCCACTAAGAAAGTATTTTTGAAAATTCAAACCCTAAGGGAGAAAAATAGGGGTTTGAAACTTATGTAGTACAGGCGGACGAAGTCACGGGCATAAGCTAGTACTTAATATTTCCTCCGATTAAAATTTTCAAAATATGGTGATGTACAGAAATCATCAAGTTCCATTTTTTTATTATAAGTAAGTAGATATAGATATACCGGTTTAAAACTGTCACTATAAATTTTAATATTGATAGTTGTAGAAGTTTCGCTATTGGGCTAACGAGCAGCACCAGCCATATCAGTATATCACGCCGCTCATCCGCGTTTCGGACACTTCGCATTTAATGGAAACTAAAATGGTCACACAGGTGCAGTGGAGTAGCTAGCGCTCCAAATGTTTACAATATTATACAACGTAGTCGCTAATGTAAGTTTCAGCCTGCGCAGTGAGACATTACTTGTCCGCGGAGGACAGAAAAGGGTCACCAAGAACTGCATCGCATGACGCATACGATGGACTAATAGTGAGGCGAAACTCCGTAGTAAAAGATGAGGGCCAGTCTTTCGCCGGCAGAAGTTCTTCGTCTGCGCAAGCCCTAACAAGCACGAGAGATTTCAAACTAGTCAGGACGACTGTACACTGTCAGCACAGCCAAAAATATGATAGATGTCCACAACTGCTGCTCGATTGCGGTAGAATGACAGCTACAATGTCACGATCGCAATCACCTCTGATTGGTTGACACTCGCTCACTATTGGCTACAATGTATTGGTGCAACATGAATACCATAAATTCAACCAATCTCAACAACTGCGATAGTAATGATGATTGATGCAGGTTTTACGAAATCGGCCGGCAGGACATAGGTCTCTTGTAGGGATTTCCACACGCCACGGTCTTGTATCGCCTGAATCCCGCGGCTCTCTGCGACTCATTTGATGTCGTCTGCCCACCTAGTGGGATGTCTTCCAACGCTGCGCTAACCGGCTCGGTCGTCATTCTAGCACCTTTGGACCCCAACGTCTACCTATCGATTTTTCGAACTATGTGCCCTGCTCATTGCCACTTCAACTTCGCAACACACTGAGCTATGTATATTACTCTGGATTTTTTACGGATCTCTTCGTTTCTGATTTGATTAAACTCTAAGTATAGCTCTCTCCATCGCCCGCTGAGTGACCCTGAGCTTTCTTATGAGGCTCATAGTTAACGACCATGTCTCGGATGCATGTCATCACTGGTAACACGCATTGTCCGAAAATTTTGGCCTTTCAAGCACGACAAGACATCTCGAAGACATCTACCTACTCGTCTACAATTTTGGGGCTACAGTTCGAAAAAGTTATATCGTTCCTAAAATTTATGTTAAAAAATCTAGAAGACAGAAAATGTAGCTGGATTTTACAATTTTGTTTGTTGTTTCATAATTATAATAAGTTTGCTGGATATGCAGACAGGAAGTATGTATGTATATCAAATAAACATAAACCCAATACGAACTACGAAGCTCACGTAAACTCTTATGAGTGGGATATTTACAGCTACGCGTATATGGAAGTCTTTTTGCGCGGCGAGGGTTAGAGCGCGAGCGGCAGAACCGTTAGCGAGTAGGTACCAGTTGGGATTCGCTTGACTAAAGTATCGAGCCATATTTCATAGCAGCCGTTTTCCCAAGAAAAAACGGCAAAACGGCAAGACGAAAAAGGAATTGCGCGCAAAATATGATCAGCGTCGAACACAATCAAGCGCATCGTTCCGCGCCATCGCTCGCGGCCATCGCTGCAGCGCCGCGGCCGCCTCGCCGTCCCGCGGCGGTAGCACCGCCCCGCGCCCAAGGACGTTGAGCTGCGATTTTCCATTTCTTCCACGCTTTAGGGTTCCGTATCTCCAGAGCAAAAAAGGAACCCTTGTAGGATCACTTTGCTGTCTGTCGTGTCTGTCAATTTGCGGGAATCAAAACCTTCGTATGGGTAGGTACTTCCCGCTGACCTCATCATCATCATCATCAACCGGTAGACGTCCACCGCTGGACATAGGTCTCTTGTAGAGACTTCCACACGCCACGGTTCCACACCTAGTGGGGGGTCTTCCAACGCTTCTATCGGTTCAACGTCTATCGGTTTTCCAAACTAAGTGCCCTGCCCATTGCCACTTCAGTTTTGCAACCCGTTGACCTCGAATCGTGACGATCTTGAACGACGGTACGAAACCCTTCGTATTGGTGTGCGACTCCGACTCGGTCTTGACGGGTGTTTTCCGTCAGTAGCTCAGCAGGGGCCACTCCACCGCACTCGTAACCCACAAAACGTGTTCCACTCATTATGAAACACGAAACTATGATATTTCAAGTCGCCTTGCCGCTGGTACCGCGACCGGCGCGCGGCGCGCGGCGCGCTGCGACCTCAGCGTTGCGCAGTCGACGCGCGGCAATAAATATACGCTTTACTGTTATCTATAAACAACCTTCAGCTAGGAGCCGACCGGTATCGAGGCGAAACTATTCTAATAAAAAACCAGAACCAGTCCAAATTAAAGATAAGATGTTAGAAAATGTTGGAGGAATTAAACGAACGGCGCGTAGGAGTGTCGCCTTATGTTGCCACTCGGCGGTTGGGCAAGTCCACTTGCGCGCGGCACTTGCGCCAGTCGACTCGCTCGGACTAGCTGATCCATTTGTTTAATTTACAGCAATGTTTGTGATTTCAACTAAAATTTTTCTTTCACAATTTATTAAGTTTTGTTTACTAGTAGGTACTAGATTACTGCTAACTCCCTAATTTGCTGGTTTAATGCCATAAATAGCATCTTAGGCTGAGCTCTATAGAGCTCACTTTGACTTTGCTCTGACTAGACAATTTATAGATCTACATAACGAGATAAAGTGATGTAGATGTATAAATTGGTATTGTATTAATAATTACGTCGTTAGTCTGAGGCCTGAGCACAGTCAAAATGCTCTCTGAAGATCTCAAACTTAGTGTTTAACACCAAAAAGTCATGCCTGTCTTGCGCCACTTTGCCCACTGGGTACACTCGGCTTTACCGATAGCTTGCATTCCTACGACTACAACAGCTGTAGGTAGTCCTGCGAGGAAAAACAGAGCCTTTGTAAAGATCCTCGTCTGCATAACTTCTATGTCCTATGATGACATTAGTCTCACTTTATATTTTGTCGTTGTAAGCTCGATTACTGATAAACGCAAAACTTTAAATGGCCATATTGAAAAATCAATATTTTTGATAAGGTCACTTTCGTTTTCAGTATGATAATATGAACAACGGGCTGTGCGGGCAGCGCCGCGCGTGGCGCGTAGTCTCAAGCTCGATGCGTACTGTTACACCCCTTAACTGTACCCAAAAGAGCTGATGACAGACCGACTCTGACTTGACCGCCGGTGGATAAGGTAGCTTTCCCAGTCAGTCCGTGCTAGACCTCTGAAGAGGGTAAACGTCTCTTGACTCTTCCAAATATCCGTGTTCTATTCCTAGTTTATTTTATTTTTCAAGTTTAATTGATTAATTAAAGTGTATTTCTTTTAGTTATTAAATAAATCTTTTTTTAAAAACATTTTCGAAAGAACCCTTATAACATTGGTGGCAGCGTAAAGGGATACAAATTAATATCAATGGACCCTCTGTGTAAATCAGTGACAAAGTGAACTAATTACTATATCAAAGTGTCAAACGTGAAGTGAAACTATTACAGTGTTAGTAACATATGTGCTACTCTGTGTCCCTCTGTGTCCCTCTGTGTACCTCTGTGCCCTCTGTGTCCTGTCGAGGAATCTACCACTGAGCCATCGGGGCATCCGCAATCCCCGAAATGCAAGCGTCGCTGATCGCCGTTATCGCCGCCCACGTATTAATGTGAGTCGAGCTTGTTATTCAAAGACAATACATTTGAACTCGTCTTATCTCAAACATAAACAAATCCGTCTGGCCTCATATCAAATATGCCTTTCGATGTCAAGAGCCCAGAATCCGCTGAGCAATCTCCGGTCTTACAGAAGATAACAGTGAAACAGTCAAATATCGAGATGGAACTAAATGTGTTATTCAAGTTTGTGAAACCATACGATGGGTGCCGTGAAACTCTCAATTCATTCCTCATAAATTGCGACAATGCTATTTCACTTGCCAGTGATGTACAAAAACCTATTTTGCTTAAGTTCATACTATGTCAGCTAAAAGGGAAGGCGGAAATTGCTTGCTCCATAAAAGATTTCACCTGCTGGTTGCAATTAAAAAATTTCCTTAAGGAACAATTCTGTGAGAGGAAACATTACTCACACCTGCTAGCAGACCTACAGGAGAGCAAGCAAAGCCCGCTCGAGAATGTTAGCCAATTCGCGCTTAAGGTGGAGACTTGCCTGTCACAACTCCTAACGGAGATTTCACTAACTAATGCCGAATCGGTTCAGTTAGCCGGTCGGTCTGCAGCCATGGAGGATCTCGCCCTCCATCATTTCACAATGGGTTTACTCCCTCGCATATCCACGATAGTGAGATGCAGGTCTCCAAGAACCTTGAACGAAGCCATTAATATAGCTGTATCCGAGGAGCGTATTCAACAGACTCTGTATAGGAGGTCCCAGCCCGCTGAAAACAAAGGTAATAAACCTAGAAATTCATTTACGCCCCTTCCAAGGCCGAACTTTGCGCAACGGCCCACTTACTCTCAAACCAATGACATGCCTGCTAAATCCCCGGTAATTTGCCGATACTGCAAAGCCGAAGGTCACATTTTATTGAATTGCAAGAAACGAGAATACAATAATAGCCGTTCTCGCAACTTTCAGGCGCAAGCCCCTGCTCGTAATCCCAACTCATTCTCTAGGCCAGGCCCCAGTCGTGTAAATTTCACGCAAGAAGAGAATATCGAATCTCGTGATGAGGTGGACTCCGGCTCTGAGAACGAGTATTCTCCAAATCATTTAAACGAATAAAGGTCCCGTCTTGGTGCCGTACGGGACACCAAAAATTTAAAATCGATGCCAAACCCTCTGTATCCATGTCAAAATCCTATGCATCCGTGTTGAGACACTCTGCACCCGTGACAAATATCTCCGTATCCGTGTCAAAACCCTCCGTGTCTGTGTCACGACCCTCTGTATCCGTGCCAAAACCATCTGTATCCGTGTCAAAACCCTCCGTGTCTGTGTCACGACCCTCCGTGTCCGTGTCACGACCCTCCGTGTCTGTGTCAAAACCCTCTGTATCCAAATCAGGAACCTCTGTATCCGTGAAGAAAACCTCTGTATCCGACTCGAAACCCTCTGTATCTGTAAATGAAACCTCTGTATCCGAGTCAAGAACCTCTGTATCCGTGAAGAAAACCTCTGTATCCGACTCGAAACCCTCTGTATCTGTGAAAAAAACCTCCGTATCCGAGTCGAAACCCTCTGTATCTGTGAATAAAACCTCTGTATCCGAGTCGAAACCCTCTGTATCTGTGAAAAAAACCTCTGTATCCGAGCCGAAACCCTCTGTATCTGTGAATAAAACCTCTGTATCCGAGTCGAAACTCTCTGTATCTGTGAATAAAACCCCTGTATCCGAGTTAGAACCCTCTGTATCCGTGAAGAAAACTTCCGTATCCGATTCGAAACCCTCCGTGTCCGTGAAGAAATCTTCTGGATCTGTGAACACAACCTCTGCATTCGTGACAAAACCCTCCGTATCCGCCTCGCAAGCGAAAATCCAGTCTGAAGTTCGAAGTGAAGGATTCAGACCTTCCAAATCCGATTCTAAATCCCAGAATTCCAATCCTGTAAAAGATTCAAAGTCAGACGCCGTTAAAGGTAATAAAGTTTTTGAAATTACTGCTAATCCTGCAAAAATATTGCTCCCTCATGTCCTCGTCAAATCCTCTGTTTCAGATATACCTCTTTCATTACTCATTGATTCAGGTTCAGCAATTAGTCTCATTAAATATGACTCCATCCAAACGTATCTCACTCTTATCAGAGAGCCAATTAACCTAAAAGGAATAGATCCTGGTCAAGAGTCAACAAAGACCATGGGCCACTTTAATTTAAAATTACAACTCCTGGACTCCAAACAAAAACCAATCAGCTACAAATTCCATGTCGTAAGAGAAATTGACTTACCTTATGACGGCATAATCGGAACCGATATGCTAAACGCTTTTGGATGTAACATTAATTACACTAAGAACACTCTAAGAATCAATGATGTAAATATAAAATTACTATTCCACGAACCTGTATATAACATCCCTCCAAGATCTGAAATGGTCATCGAATGCTCTGTCTCAAATCCAGAAATAAAAGAAGGTATTATACAAGACCAAAAACTGGTCAAGGATCTCCTGGTAGCCAATTGCCTAGTCAAGGTCAAAAAGAATAATAGAATAAACTTGACTGTAGTTAATACATCAGAATCGTCTATATCCGTAAATTCCAACTTAAATTTTACTCTGAGTCCAGTAGAAGAACTCCAAACATGTCCTGATCAACAACCTCATTTGCATCCCGTTAATAATATCCAATATCAAGATTCTTACCGCCGTACCCAGGAAGTTCTGAACCAACTCAGAACGTCGCATTTAAATTCAGAAGAAGTAAATGCTCTATACAATCTCTGTTCCGAGTACTCCGACATCTTCCACCTTCCAAGTGAGAAGTTAACATACACTAATGCACTAAAGCATTCTATAAAAACCACATCTCAGAATCCAATTCATGCCAAATCCTATCGATTTCCTGAAATCCACAAAGCTGAAGTAAAGAAACAAGTTGACCAAATGCTATCTCAGGGAATAATAGAACCTTCCAACTCTCCATGGTCAGCCCCCATATGGGTGGTCCCTAAAAAGTTAGATTCGTCTGGTCAAAGAAAATGGCGTATTGTCATTGACTATCGTCAACTCAATGACGTGACCATAGGAGATACCTACCCAATACCTCAAATCAATGAAATTCTTGACCAACTTGGTTCCAGTAAATATTTCAGTACTCTAGATCTCGCCTCTGGTTTTCACCAAATCCTTGTAGAAGAAGAAGATAAAGCAAAAACTGCTTTCTCAGTCCCTGAAGGTCACTATCAATTCACTCGTATGCCATTTGGGCTCAAAAACGCCCCTTCCACATTCCAGAGATTAATGAACTCGACTCTATCCGGTCTCCAAGGAACACGATGTTTTGTGTACCTGGATGACATTGTCCTTTACGGTTATGACCTTGATCAAGCCATAAATAACCTACAATGTGTTTTCCAACGTCTAAGAGAATACAACCTTAAGTTGCAACCTGACAAGTGCGAGTTCCTGAGGCGAGAAGTCGCCTACCTTGGCCATATAATTACAGAACAAGGCGTAAAACCTAATCCTGAAAAGATAGAAGCCGTGACCAACTTTCCAAGACCGGAAACCCCGAAACACATAAAATCCTTCCTTGGTCTAGTTTCATACTACCGTAGATTTATTCCAGATTTCTCGAAAATTGCCAAACCACTGACTCATTTACTAAGAAAAGATACTCCCTTTGATTGGCAAAATCAACAACAAGTAGCCTTTGATGAGCTAAAAACTAAACTCACCTCTGCTCCTGTCTTGATTTATCCAGACTTTACAAAGCCATTTATCCTAACATGTGATGCCTCAAATCACGCAATAGGCTCAGTACTCTCCCAAGGTCCCATAGGCAGGGAAAGACCAATTGCCTACGCTTCTAGGACACTAAATAAAAGTGAATGTAATTACAGCACTACGGAGAAGGAACTCCTTGCTATAATATTTGGCTGTAAAACCTTCCGGCCTTATCTATATGGCCGTAAATTCCAGATTGTAACTGACCATCGCCCATTAAAATGGCTTTTTAATCACAAAGATCCATCCAGCAAACTCCAAAGATGGAGACTCAAACTCGAAGAATATGAATATGAGATAGTATACAGAAAAGGTAGACTCAATTCGGCAGCTGATGCCCTGTCTCGATATCCATCTGATTTTCTAAACCCTGTGAATGCAATCAATACTGACGATGCTCGTGGAGAAGATAACTTACCTCCACTAAATATAATTGCTGACCCAATAGAACAGCTGGGTGATGAACAGCTTATTCCGAGTCCATTGAGTGTTGATCTAGGCTCATTATCTCCGATTCCTTTTGAACATATAGATTTCGATCTCCCTGGCACTTCTTCGAATCATGAACCAGAAAGGGATATTGTTAATAACCCTGAAATTGTACTAAACCCGTCTACTTCAAACGACCTGCCCGTTCTAAATCCTTTAGACCTAGATCTCAGCCTTCCAAACTCTCCGTTTAATCCTGAAACCCTACTAAATCCTACTAATCCCAACCGTGGACATTTACCTGTTAATATACCAAATCCTGCTAATACATTCGGTGATTCCTATTCTGATTATCTGAAAGCAATGTCAAATAAAAATTATAAATATAATACCACAATTCACGAATATGCCAATAAATTGCTATCTTCCGATTCCAAAATAATTATTGTTCCTACTTCAATTGACCTAGACGAAACAAATCCAAACGTCGAAGAAATTCTCGCCAACAACAACGACAACAGTGAATTCCTAAATAGGGAAAGATCACTTCATTCATTCATAACTCTGGAGTCAGGCGATAAACACTACTATTTCCTTTTCGCCAAGGTGCACTACTTCGACGATATAACTTATCCTGAGTTATATAAAACTCTACAAAATCTCCGAAATGAATTGCTCTTACAACCTGAGAGTCCTAATGAAATTTCAATATCTGATTTCAAAGACCCTTTCGTAAAATTATCCTATACTAAACTATATAACATCCTGGCCTACCTATTCCATAACACTCACATTACCATCAAAATTTATAGGAATACCCTAATATATCCGACCCCTAGTGAAATCCCCACTATACTTAGGGAAAATCACGATCTACCCATTGCGGGTCATGTGGGTTCTACAAGAATGTTAAACCGAATTAAAGAAAGGTATAGCTGGAAGAACATGAGGTCAGATATAGAGAACTATGTTAGAAAATGTACTCAATGCCAATCCAACAAGGCACTACGCCAGATCAACAGGGCCCCAATGCAAATCACGTCAACATCCACTGCACCCTTCGAAAGAATCAGTCTGGACATTGTGGGTCCACTACCAGAAGCTGGTAGAATCTCCTTGAAGTACATACTCACCTTGCAAGACGATTTGACCAAATTCTCTACAGCTTATCCCATTACTAACATCACTGCAGAAGAATGTCTAGAATGTCTTGTTCATTTCATCTCCCTTTTTGGGTTGCCCAAAATGATCCTAACGGACCAGGGCACTAACTTCACCGCCGAACTCTTTAAAGAAACCTGTAAATTCCTAAAAATCAAACAGATTTGGTCTTCACCTTATCATCCCCAAACTCAAGGCGCTCTTGAGCGGAGCCATTCAACCATTAAGGAATACCTTAAATCCTTCGTAAATGAAAACCAATCAGACTGGCACAAATATATCTATACTGCCATCCTAGCTTACAATACCAATGTCCATTGTACTACCAAGTTCTCTCCACATGAATTATTATTTGGCCAAAAACCCTATTTCCCGAACTCTCTTTTTGAACCCAATCCATCAGGGACCTATCACGAATATATTAAAATGCTTCATCACCGATTAAAACTATCACGTGAAAAAGCCCTGGAATACATCACGAAATCCAAAGAAAGATCCAAGCAGTATTATGACAGACATTCCCGTCCAGTTGAATACAAAGTAGGTGACATGGTTTATGTAAAGAACCACGTACGCCTACGTAAAGCTCTTTCACCAGTATGGAAGGGACCATATAAAGTAATTAAGGTCCACGGTAACCATACACTTTCCGTTTTAATTAACCGACGTCATGTTAAACAACACTATGACGAAATAAAGTTGGCAACAACTTAATTAGGTTAAGTTCAGTAAATTAAGTTAGTTAAGTTTGTTATATTAAGCCTAGTTTAGTACTTACATATTTTAAATTTAAATTTAAGTAAAATATATACAAAATAGACATATATATATATATATATTTATATTTCCAGTCCAGCGGTATTATGTCAAGGCATAAGGCACGATGGCTACATCGAGCAGATTACAAGCAGTCCTGGAATTCATTTCAACCCAATAGGTTCAATTAAATTAGTTAATGATTATTTACATGTAGTTATACCCATAGAGTTAGAATATATAGAACCCCACATTGACAACATCAATAGTGTTCTACATACATCCCAGCATCTTTGCACAAAAAGTAATACATTAACCGGTCTTGAATGTCAGAATATATTCCAACCACTCATTCCCATGCTCGAAGATTTAACACGGGACTACCATTCTTTATCGCATCTGATTTCATCCAGAAGTAAAAGGTCAGCATGGATACCTGGTATCGGTATCATTTTTAAACACATCTTCGGTACCATGGACGAAGATGATGCAATCAAATATGGTAACGCTATACAACAATTAAAAAACAATGATAAAAAATTACTAAATTTAGTTAAAGAAAACATTCTTATCTCCAAGACAGCTATAATTAACTTTAATGAGACCCTAATCGAAATTAACAAGAACGAAAAACGTCTTAATGACGTTGTCGAAAATTTGACGTCACACATTAACAATGTGACTATTATCACGAATTCAATTCTGATCAAGACCACCATGCAAGAAGTGTTTAGTGCGCTCCAAGCAAGTTTATTAAGTTTATCCTATAAACTAGAAGATATTGTAAACTCTATCTTATTCGCAAAAACCAATACATTACATCCGTCCGTTATAACACCGAAGGACCTGTATAATGAATTGGTTGCCAATGTAAAACACCTACCGAAATTCTCGGAATTCCCTGTAAATTTAGAGCTGTATAATATACACATAATAATCAAACTGTCAGAAATAATATCGTGCATTTTAGATAATAAGTTGGTATACACAATTAAGATTCCCCTAGTCCTAATTTCTCCTTTCAACCTGTACAAAGTCATTCCTATCCCTGTAGCACATAACGCTAGGACACCTAACTCATTTGCCCTTATCATACCTTCAGCATCCTACATTGCCATGAGCAGGGACAAATCAGAATATTGTACCTTTAACGATCTAAATAGTAAATGTAAACTTATAGTTAAGAATTCGTATATATGTAATGAAGTTGCTAAATTTAATATTTTGAATGAGCCGATATGTGAAACGGAAATAATCACCAAAGTCATACACTCACTCCCAAACGAATGCAAAATTAATTTTATCTCAGGCACTGTCCATATTTGGGAAGACATTGGAAACAACCAATGGGTTTTTACCCATTCTGAACCAACAAAACTACACATTGACTGCGAAAATGAAAACCTGGATACTATCCTACTTGGCACAGGGATAATAACTCTAAAACCAAGATGCAATGGTTATTGCAAAAACACAAAACTCATTGGTACAACCAACCTTACAATTAAAATAAATAAAATATTTTCAGACTTTAATTTAATTAATGACACTTGCTGCAACCTTACAACATTTAATAAATTGAATCTCACTTCACCCTTAAAACCTCCTTATTCTCAGATCAACTCTGATAATTTTATGAAATTAAATATTAGAGCAAACGACGCTCTAACTCTATTAAAAGAATTAGAATCCCAGACTAACACCGAATCAATACCGACTCATTCTATAATTTCATATGTTTTTATAAGTTTTTGTATAGTATTCGTATTATACTACTTTTGTAACAAGAGATGTTTAACCTTTTACTCAAAATACAGAGTAACCTCTTCCCCTAGCAACACAGACAACCCGGACAGCAACAACGACATCCCTCTTTCTGAACCACGCTTGAGAATTGTTTAAGTTGGTAAACTTCGCCTACAACGCGCAAGTTTACACTTAAGCGGGGGGCTGTTACACCCCTTAACTGTACCCAAAAGAGCTGATGACAGACCGACTCTGACTTGACCGCCGGTGGATAAGGTAGCTTTCCCAGTCAGTCCGTGCTAGACCTCTGAAGAGGGTAAACGTCTCTTGACTCTTCCAAATATCCGTGTTCTATTCCTAGTTTATTTTATTTTTCAAGTTTAATTGATTAATTAAAGTGTATTTCTTTTAGTTATTAAATAAATCTTTTTTTAAAAACATTTTCGAAAGAACCCTTATAACAGTACGCGAACTGACTCTCTTTGAAAAAGGACCCCGGATGGGTTCGAAACTAGTCGGGCTAGCGTCGACTAAAACGCGTGAGTAAAGCCGGGTGTGAGATTATAAAAAATATTATGATTTGTTACTTGTAACGGTTCAAATATGTTCCACTGGTAGGTATCCTTGTCGCTGGTAGTTAGGTGCAGCGAGCGCCAGTAACTCTGGTGAGCTGTAACAATGCTCCGCAGTAGCGCGCACGGCGCAGCACGGCGCAGCACGGCGCAGCACGGCGCAGCACGGCGCAGCACGGCGCAGCACGGCGCAGCACGGCGCAGCACGGCGCAGCACGGCGCAGCACGGCGCAGCACGGCGCAGCATGGCGCAGCACGGCGCAGCACGGCGCAGCACGGCGCAGCACGGCGCCGCGCTATCTGGGTGACAGGTTTCATTTGGCCGTGATATATCGCTCCTATTTTTTAAACAATCACGTGTTACATTATAGTAAGTAGCCTTTGAGTTGGTGGAATAATTCGGGAAGTGGGCATGTAGGTACCTCGAAGGTTGCCTGCGGCGTGATTTGCTAACTCAATGTCAACACTGAATAACCACCGAGCTCATTTGACATTGGTTGGTTCTACATTGCTACCTCACTGAGTGACATTAAAATATATTTTCGTAGAAAATCTTCAACGGATTAAAAATAAATGCTAAATGAGCACGGTGGCTTCAGTGTTAGACACTGAGTTACCAAATCAGTAGGCTGTACATTCACGGGGGGTCTTACACGGCAACATTTTTACGTGCAGTTGGATCTTAGAAGTTAGAACACGTCAATCACCGCGGATGCAATTGCTATTGTTGAGCTATTGAAGCTCTATTGTTGCCCCACTCTAGTTCACTCTGGCACTGCGCTACGGAGATCGTCAAAATGTCTGACATGCCATGATATCGTTAGACCTAAAGTAGACGCAGATTCCAGCCGCAGAAAAAACTCATTAGCGATCGAAAACTTTTAATTAGGCATAATCACTTTATTATTTATGCTAAAATGTTGGGTTGGGCTCGCTTGCATTATTTTTTATGGCGAACAGGTATCTGGTGCCTACAGACCTGTTACCTGTTAACGGGCAATCCTACCTAGCGATAGGCATTACACATGCTTCACATATTTGTACCTGTCCAATAATTTCCAATGTAAATCCCACTACTGCCAGACGTCCCCTATTTTCTGAGTAGCAAAATGTGTTCGATCGAGGATCTTGCTCTAGCAAGTCTATACTGGTATTTTTTTATTTTGATTACAATGTTATGCTCTACTTTAACTTATAGTTTTTCGTCAAGAGTATCTTAGTTTTGTGAAAATTTATTTGAATAAATAACTTTTGTATTTTAATATGAGCAAGATTATGAGCAATTAATAAGCAAATTATTGGCTCTATCATTTCGACTAAGTAGCCCTAAAAAATTTCATTTTTTAAGTTTAAAGCAATTATACAGATCGCGCGGCGAGAGTTTGGCTTTGACCTTCGGGTGGAGGGGATTACTGCGCATGGGTACTGTCACGCACACAATACTTTTCCTTTTTTATGTACCAGGTTGGATATTTGAGTGGGTCAAAATTCATGTACAGTGGTAATAATGCTAGAAAATAATACGAAATAGATAAACTTCTTCATTTATTAAAACTATTGATAGTTATTTTACTTATATAAAATGTTTATTTCCTTTTAAAGTTTACAGAGACAGCGATGAAAATTCTAAATAATTGTTTTTTAATAAAATTATTTATTCCAAGATACATGTAAAATTGGTACATACAAACAAAAGAAAACTTAAAATAATTATTAAATACAAAAGTTAACATTAAAAAAAAGTCTTAGCAGCAGTGCTATTCAGATTCTGAATCAGTTAAAGGTTTAACGCCTTCTATGAAATCACCGCATGGTCCAGTGGTGCTGCCGCGACACGAAATTGTGCAACGTCTTTTGCTTGTTGAGGGTCCGGGTTCAGGGCTTCCTCGGTTGCAGTTGTCATCATCATCATCTTCATAACCATCATCAGAATCATCGTCTTCGGAATTATCATCGACGCGAATTATAAATTGCTCGGTAAGTAAATCAACTACATGGTCACTCTTGACGTACTCTTCTTCTATATCTTTTACCTTTTTACATATTTTTCCCCATTCCTGGGCACCCATTAAGGATACTTTTTCTTTGATAAGTTTGGTACATTCTTGTAAATTCCATTTAACATTTTTGCTAGCTACATATTGTTTAATAGTAGCCCATGCCATTTCTATGGGGTTGAGGTCTGGATGGTAAGGCGGTAATCTCAATATGCTATGGTTTGCTTCTGCTAAAATTTGATCTATTGAAAAAGTTTTAAATCTTTCTTTATTAGCTTTTATCAAGTTGTACAATTGTGGCTTGAGCATTGTTGAATCATATTGTATGCCTTTATCAGTTAGCCAATTCTGCATATCGGCTTTTTTGGTATTGGAGGACGGTGCTAAATCCCATTGTTTATTGTGGTATGAAGCGTTGTCGACAACCACTACAGAATTGGGTGGTAGGTTGGGAATTAATTGTGTCCTAAGCCATTTTTCATAATTCTCGTAATTCATGTTGTCGTGATAGTCCCCTGTTTTGGTGCCGGCTTTAAAAGTTAATAAAGCATTTGGTATAAACCCAGCTTCAGATCCTGCGTGGACTATCACGACTCGTTGTCCTTTAGAAATGGGTTTTTTTAGTCCTTCCGTAGGGCCATCGCTCCAGGCTTTGGTTGTTGAGTGCGATGAATCTACGTAGGATTCATCTGTGTAAACAATGGGTCTTCCTTCTTGTCGATATTTTCTTATTTTACTTAAATATTCAATGCGTTGTAATCGGATATTCGATGTTTCTATTAGTAATTTACGGTTGTTTTCTGTTTTTTTCCAGCGAAATCCTAACTCCTTTATAATTACACGAAGACTTGTTTCTGACCCTTTAAAGTTTATATCTTCCTCAAGTTTCTTTTTTAGTTTCCCAATGGTGGGAAGTTCATTATTCGTCTTGTGAAAATTGTGTATACATCTTTTTATAATACCTTGGTCAAAATTATCAATATTCGTAACTGGTTTAGCTCTGGGACGTTTTTTTCCAGGTGTTCTGAAAGTAATTAGCAAATCGGAACTCTTGGCTTGATTTGCGATATTTTTTACAGTTCCAATTGAAGTCTTAGTGGCCTCCGATGTCCGTTTTTGAATTTTAGCTAATTTACTGACTACACAATTTAATTTAGAAACAGTTTCCGTTTTCATTACCTGCATAGTCTGTATAGTTTGGTTATTCTCCGACTGACTGAGTAAAGAAGCAACTTCCTCAATCTGACTTCGAATTTGCTTCAATGAATCGACACATTCGTCAGCTTCTTTCTTTAAAAAGCAATTCACGTCATATATCATTTTCCGTGCTTGCCTTTTTAAAACAATGTTTATTTTACGCATTTTCAAATCACTTTTTAATATTTAACAAAAAAAACTTAACTGACAAACTTAAACAAACAAACTCAACAAATAATAACAATCGACAACAATAAACAATTAACGAAAATAGCAATTCACTTGTGAACGTGATTGTACAACACGAGTGCGCGGTACGTCGTATCGATGCGAGAGGCAGGGAACGACTGGAGCAGTGGAGCGCCAATCAGAGCACCGCGTGCGCCTACACACCCGCCCCGCACCCCACTAATTGCCCGTTGATACCCAATTTCTGATTTCTGCGCAATAACGGTCAAAGCCAAACTCTCGCCGCGCGTACTGTACCTAAATATCACTTGCTTTAACGGTGAAGAAACACATCGTGAGGAAACCTGCATGCCTGAGAGTTCTCCATAATGTTCTCAAAGGTGTGAGAATCTGCCATCCCCACTGGACCAGCGTGGTAGACTATGGCCAAACCCTTCTCATTCTGAGAGGAGACCTGTTCTCTGTAGTGAGCCGGCGATAGGTTGATCAAAATGATGAAACAATTTCATGTAAAATAGGTGCCACTATATAAGTCGCTAGGGTATGACGTCATTTATGTCTGTCGAGAATACCGCCCCAAATACTAGCGACGTATCTGCAATCTACATGTCATAGTGGTATCACGTATCAGAGTTGGGTAGGCAATAGGCATGCGGTGTTGTAGCTACCCGCATTAGCCGCACATAGCTGTCTAACTGACAACATAGTATTCATGTATACTTACCTGTTATATAATGCTATAAAAATATCGATAGTGCTAAAAAAATTACGAGAATTTCATCGCGGTTTTGCCTCATCTGGTGACAGGAGGGCTGTCTCATATTTGCGCAATGGATCAGCCAGTCCAGCGTGGAAATGCAGCCATGAACCAGTATTGTTGACACCAAGCGGGCACAGTTCACGACAGTTAGGGAACTTCTAACAAAACGTCGAGGCGTCCACGTCACTGTCAGGTGTCACATGTCACATTTGACGCAAGTAGCCCTAATGTAGTCAATTTTTTCTACGATTTTACGTCAAAATAGCCTAACATTTGTTATTTCGTCGATTCAGGATCAAGTCAAGAGTTCCCTCACTCGACCAGTTGACTCTGCCGCGTGCATGATATTTTGTACAGTAACGACGATTACGCACTGCAATTCCGTTGCTTCCGTCATCCGAGTTCTATCGTAGCGATTATTATTATCTACGGCATATGTCATAAGCTCCCATATAAAACAAAAGGAACGTATTTTCACGGACTCGGATCGGATTAGTGCGTAACCGCCGTAAGGGCTTTAAGTTTTAGTGGAACAATTTTCAATTAAAAAAAACCGTTAATATTAAGGCACGGTCTATTTGAGCAAACTCTGCTCGTTTACTATGACCATCGACATAGGAAACCTAGTAGTACTTGCAAATTCTTTGACTCTGACTTTACATAGACTTGTTTGAGTTATGTCACTTTTCGCGAAAGGCCAAAATTCACTGACTTTCTTCTACGCTTTTTTGGAGCTTTGCCTACTCGAGATAAATCATAAAACTTTTTAAATCATAAATGGCAATAAAACTGTAGTTTAATTTGAAATGAAACTAAATCTAAGCGGTAGGTAGGTAGGTAGGTAGGTAGGTAGGTACCTGGAGGCGCAACGATGCGGGCGTGGGTCCGTAGGCACCGCGTAATGTAGGCATTTTATGTTAATTGACATCGCTATCGAGAGGTCTATTTCATTCCTCAGGATATCTGCACTTGTCCGTACATTCCACTCACATAGAAATTTCCAATCATGTCAATAAATTCCTAACCTACAACTTCGTTCGACTACACAAATTTCATATCCTTATTTTACCTCCTCGGGGTTTGAATTTACAGAAATCCTTTCTTAGCGAATGCCTACGTCGTAATAGCTGCATGCCTTTGGACATCCATTCAGTAGTTTGAGATGCGTTTTAATAGATCAGTCAGTCAGCTTTTCCTTTCAAAATATGGAAGATGATGGAGTTGTTAGGGTACTGTGCTGTAAATGCTCGAACATTGTTAAGTTTTCATAGAGCCATGTAAGATGCCGTGACGTCGCTTCGGGGGTTCGATCTCGCGTACGCATTTCTAATTTTTCAAAGTCATGTGAACGTTTTAATAAATCAAATATCACTTGCTTTTTTGGTGAAGGAAAATATCGTGACTCGTGAGGAATCCTGCATTCCTGAGAGTTCTTCTCTATAATGTTATCAAAGGTCTTTCTTTCTTTTCTTTTATTCAGATACAAGTTAGCCCTTGACTGCAATCTCACCTGGTGGTAAGTGATGATGCAAAGGTGTGAGAATCTGCCAATCAGCACTTGACCGGCGTGGCGGACTATGGCCTGTCCTAAACCCTCCTCATTTTCAGAGGATTAAGGCTGAGATCCATAGAGTGCACTTTGACGAGACAGATTTATGTGAGAGATATAGTTCTGTCTCGTGTCAAAAACCACATCTCCATGGCTGCCATCATCATGAGGCATCCAGACTTATACAATGGATTGATTGTTATTTATATCTGGCGGGAATGGACTATGAGTCATATTTAATTGTTAACTATTTGAATCAACATATTTTGTGTCATGTTTAACATCTAGCTGATTTAATTGCTACGTTAATGATTTGTGACGTCACAGGAAGTATCATTTAGTTCAATCACTTTGCAATTTGTAAAATACTGGAAGTTAAATAATACCAACCTTTAAAATATGTCAGTTTTGCTGTCCTGTCAAATTAGTATAAAAAGCGTAGGTTTAATAAAAATGGCGGTCAATTGTGAGAATTAAGTCGAAGGCGCAAGCTATGCTTAAAAATACAGTGAAGTGAAATTGGAAACTGACTATTATTGAAGACCATCCCTATACTTCTGCAACATTTCAGAAGTGGGATACTAAGAAGAGAAGAGAGCAGAACATTGAAGAATGTCAAAGATTTTTTTTTTTCTCTTCTGAAAACACCACGCCTCTGCTTAGAAAATTACGCCGCGGGCCTATATCGACGCAAACTCATCTTCAAAATGCGACCAGAGGACTTTTCTGTGTATTATAACATCAGAGGACTTGAAGTTGAAATATCTACGTGCAAAATTGCGGTCTACAATACCAATACCAGACGCCCTACTTACTTTATTGAAAGTACCTACTTATCGTCATCGGAAAATTGTGGAAGAATCTACTACTTCAGCGCGGGCTTCAAGATGTAGAAAAGGGGATTAAAGTTCAACTACGTCTTTGCCACGCGTGAACAAGAAGCGCTGCTGTAATCTACTGACGATGACGGATCAATCACGAGCCACGGGGTTGCTGATGTCAACAAATCCGGCATCGGGTGATCGGGGCGCAACGAGCCACGCCGCGCCGTGCGGGACGCAAGGGCAGCGACTCCTGTGTCGCCATAGCAACAAGTCGAGCATACATACACTCGGTGAGTCGTATTACATCTAACCAACAAATTTTCTAAGCATAATATGCAAATTACTCTCATAATATTACATTAGTGCAGATAGAATCTTTGCCTACCTACATTGATCCCGGAAGTTATTTTTTGTAAAATGAGTTAAAAATACCATAAGTATCTAAAGATTTCATCATGAGGAGAGGCTTTAGGTGCACTCACATTATATAATCACTTTATGTAATAATTTGTGTAAAATAATGTGCATGTGTGTGTAATTACAAAAAAATAGGTGTATACTTTTTGTGATCTCTCCGATGTAGGTCTGATTATCATTATCACTAGGCAGCTGATAAAATTAAATAACCTTTGTACACGTTACTAAGTACTCCAGTCACCGCAAATCCTGAGGAATAAATCGAATCACAAAATCTGACCACCGCATAGGTCCATGAGTCCCATGACTACCGCCTCATAGGGTGGCTCAGTGTGCTGATTAATACAATATTTAATGTTCTTATTCGTAACTAAAATAACTTATGCTATTCCATCTCTGGAGAGTTTATCTGCATTGAAGTATGTATGCTACTTTATAAACGTAGGTGATGTAGTAAGTAGATTCTGTTCCGGTTTCAAAACTAAAGGCTCATACATATAAATATTAATCTTGGTTTCCAAGTTGCTGGTCTGATTTGTTCGGATCGGCCGCAATCAGTTCACCACGAGACTTTAAATACGAGGACATTTGAATTATTTAATCCTTACCCAACTTTAGTGACTGTGTGACCTATTCATGCTTACCTACTGGTAAATTAAAACTACCTGACTATTCATAAGCACTTTTAAAAAGTTTACATGAATAAAAAAAACATTCTATTCTATTCTATTCTAATGACTTTCCAATATAATGTCTGTGTGACTTATCCAAGTTAAAAACTGTGTGAGAAACCCAATAAAACTAAGAAAACTACAATACGTCTAGCCAACTAATCTTAATGTAACAAAATTTATAAAATTAATTAAACACCTTGAAGACCAGAAAATAGAGCCAGATTAATGTTGGAAATTTAATTTTTGCTAGGAACTGTGTGTATTGAATTCTTTTTAGATAAGTAGTCATAGATACACTATTTCAAAGTCAAAACATTTATTCAAATTGGGTAACATTGTACACTTTTTGATCGTTAATTGTTGAATTTGTAAAACAATAATGTAATGGTGATCATTAATTACTTAAACTTGAAACTAAAGCTACGAGGGTTCTAAACGCGCCCAGACCTGAGAATAGCCGACAAAAACTCAGCAACTATTTTTTTTAATTTATATTTTGTTTATTTGACTAACCAACAACAATGACGACTCGAATTTATTGTTCCTACGTTAAAAATCAATCTTACGAAAAATTTTAAGAAAAATTCTCGACATAAATTACAAACGTAAACTTAAAAAAAAAGAGCAATCTATATAGTGTGTAATAATTACCTACGGATCACTACTACCGGTTTCACTAACAGCAATACCACGATGTTACAAGTTGAGCTGCACATTTTTCTTACCTACCCACTATCTCAAATATTATGTAGGTTACCAGGTTTTGTGGCATTGAATTTAACAAAAATAATGCCCTGTACAGTGTACATTCTATAACTTTAATAAAAAATAAATAAGTTAAAACAAAATTCATACACAATAAAACTAGGTATTTATATAAAAGAGACTATCGTAACTAAAAGATAGATAGCGTACAGGTTAACCATTGGCTAGTACCCTAGAATAATTAAGCTAGTACAGATGAAATTCAGTAGGTAATAGGATTATGCTTACAAGTTAATAAGTAATAGTAAGATAGGTTTACGAATTGCAGGAAGACAATAATGTTACAATGACAGCAGTGGGTCAGTTGCGGATAAACTGTATCAAATATTATTACAATCTCAATTATTGTGATAGGCCGATTTTTAGGTATTCTTGTTGCAACAATGCATGATAGCTGATGAGTGATGGTGAGCATCAACCAATTATAGGTGATTACGATCGTGAACTATTATTTTTCGAGCACGGTCGTCATGACTTCGAAGCATAAAATTACTAAACTGACAACGAAATATGTAGTTGAAAAAAAGACTGATGTGCAAAATTAAGCGGGCAGGGCTTAGTTCAAGACACAATTTAAATGTCATCAATAGATTAAATAAAATTCATTATAATAAAAGTACACAGATGACAAAATATACATCATCGACATCATCATCATCATCATCAATCGATAGACGTTGGGGTGTCCTGGGGTGCTGGAGTGGCGACCTTGCACCGGAGGGAGCCGCACTGGCAACGTTGAAATATACATATTATGAGCTAAATAATATCGATGTACCTACTTAAAACTAACAGTTATTAATTTTGAATCGAAAGGTAATATATCGCTAAATCAGCAGATGCTAATTATCATCAAACATGTAATGTCTGAGTGACTTCCCTAACGGGACGACTGTGTGACTTCCTTAACGATAAATCAGAGTGACTTCCCTATCTGAAAGACTGCGCGACTTTCTTAACGGAACGTCTGTGTGACATCCGTAACGAAACATCTGAGTGACATTCCTAACGGATAATCTGTATGACTTCCATAACGAAACATCTGAGTGACATCCCTATCTAAATGTCTGAGTGACTTCCCTAATGGAACATCTGTGTGAATTCCATAAAAAACATCTGAGTGACTTCTCAATATCTGTGTGACTTCCGTAACGAAACTTCTGAGTGACTTCCCTATCGAAATGTCTGAGTGACTTTCGAAAGTGACTTCCCCTAAAAATGTCATCGTCAAGAGTGAAATTAGATAAAAAACAATAGTAGGTAGAACTTATAGTTAAACGAAGCTCAACTCTACTTTAATTTAATTATACTACAGTCATTACATTAAGTATTACAGTAAATCTAGTAAGTATGATTAAAATACAGAAATCACGATTAAATTGAAATATTGGTCCATAAGTTCAAAATCCTAATTAATTAGTAATAAACTTTTATTATGAATAACTCATTAATTAAATAATAGTGTTATATAAAATTAGAAACTCCTTTAGTTTGATTTTATTATTTAATATGCAACTGAGACATGCCAGTAACATTACTCCTGTAATTTTATAAATTTAAAAAAATCCCGATAAGTGACGAATGACATTCTTGCATTGTCAGAATTACTCCCCTACATGCTTTAGTCTGTATCAGTCCTGTTTCTTGTATCAATAATATTATGATTCTTGTTTGTAAGATGATTCTTATACTTTCTATCCTGACTGTTTTATTCTGTACCCGTGTTCTGTTCCTTATTCCTCATGGAAACTCATCATTGGACTAAAAATGCATTTGAAGTATGATGTCTGTCACATCCCTAGAGCATATCTGTGAGATCTTCCTAAAGAAGGGACTGTAGTAAATCGTAAAGAAGACTGTTTGACCGACGCAAATGGTCTTGGTGACCTGCGCATCGAGTCTGTGTGACCTACCCAACGGGGCTGTGTGACCTGCGCAAATAGTCTGTGTGATATGTGCAACGTGTGACATACATATGTGTCGCCTACCCAAATGGTGTGTGTGCCTCTGTGTGTACGTGTGTGTGTGTGTGTGTGAATCACTCCAACATAGTCTCTGTGTGATCTCTATTCTCTCCAACACAATGACTTGGATATGGAATCTATTTGACCTTCCCATGATAAATTGTTCGAGATGAATTAAAAGTACCTACAGTAAACTCTGCTAAAACAAGAACATAAGAATATAAAATTCAATAATCGTCCCCTGCAGATTTAAAAGGGATAGAAATGAAATCTCGTCTAAGTATGCATACTGTTTTTCTTAAGTTTATAGGTGTCATGCCCATGTAAAGTTCTTCCTAATGCAGAACTCTAGGAACGTCGAACGTCAGTTACTTACCCAGTTATTAACTTGATAATAATATAATAACGACCTTGAAAAATAACCCGTGATATGCTACAATGTCAAACCTAGCTTTTCTTGTGCAGTAGATATCTAGACCAATTTTAACTTCTTAAGTGGGCCCAGTTCAGTGCTTTCTTCATACAAACGTAGGAGGGTAATTACTACATTATTTGATATTATGATATGCTCAAAACTAAGTATTACATCGGTTTGTCTTGCCATTATCTAGGTTTATTGATATATTAAACATTAAAAAAAATATTGATTTGAAAGTTACGAGCCTCAAAAGATTCCTATTTTAACACTAAATTTATGACAACTTTGGGCGTAAATAAATAATTAGGGTATGAAAATTCTAAAGCAAATTAACACTAGACATAGTTTATTTATTCATAAGTTGAAATATTCTATTTTGCGAACATACATTTAGTATTTTTGTTTTCTCAAAATACTTTTCCTATACCCTTGATTTCAGTAAAAATCATCGTGCTTCTCACCTTTCTCATACAATGTCAAGTGAAAAGCATACAGGTTAGGTCGAGCGTACTGCGCCACCTTAATAAAATGGTCTCATGAGTCATGACGTCAGCTGTTATAAACTTATCTGGATAGACAAGTACCTACCTACAATTTTGGATTGCAGATACAACGAAATCGTTTACATTTCATCAATTTCAAACACCCACCTACTGGTAATCAAATGTTACCATTATGTATTACCTAAATACTATAGCAAAACATTTAAAGTAATGATTAAAAGAGGAATTTTGATTAGAAGTAGTTGATAACTTAATAAATCAACTGAATATTTTATATGGTATATATGCTATTAATATGTAGGTACATATTTGTAATAAAATTAAGTATCAATCAAGTGAATACTGTTCGGTATTTCTCTTTTGTCAGGTGACTGATGGTGCGAAAGCGGGGATGTTATCTGAGTGCCGTGAGACACGGCCTTTCCAGGATGGCCGAATGTCAAAAACCACATCTCCATGGCTGCCATCATCATGAGGCATCCAGACTTATACAATGGATTGATTGTTATTTATATCTGGCGGGAATGGACTATGAGTCATATTTAATTGTTAACTATTTGAATCAACATATTTTGTGTCATGTTTAACATCTAGCTGATTTAATTGCTACGTTAATGATTTGTGACGTCACAGGAAGTATCATTTAGTTCAATCACTTTGCAATTTGTAAAATACTGGAAGTTAAATAATACCAACCTTTAAAATATGTCAGTTTTGCTGTCCTGTCAAATTAGTATAAAAAGCGTAGGTTTAATAAAAATGGCGGTCAATTGTGAGAATTAAGTCGAAGGCGCAAGCTATGCTTAAAAATACAGTGAAGTGAAATTGGAAACTGACTATTATTGAAGACCATCCCTATACTTCTGCAACACTCGTTTTAACTCTGTCTTAAGTCCAAGCAAACTCAGAGTGCGCTCTATAGATCTCACACTGAGACTGTCTCGGTAGTGGGCCGGCGCGGTGATGGGTTCTTTTGGGATGGATTCTTATGACTCTAATGATGCCCATATTTCCACCTTGTCTCGTACCCGTATGTCATCACTGTTCGTATCCATTAAAATTATTTTTAACTAGAGGATGCGCCGACGCGTGGAATTAGATATTTAAAAGTCCCGTGGGAACTTTTTATTTTTTCCGGGATAAAAATTAGCATATGTCCTGTCCCAGGATGTAAGCTAACTTAGTACCAAATTTCACCAAAATCGGTTAAACTGTTGAGCCGTGAAAAGCACACTTTCGCATTTAAGTATAATATTGGTATGGATATTATATCTTCGATATCGTTAGGGTGATTATTTTCATGTTGGGAACTTTCTAAGTATACGAGCAGCGCGTGAACTTGTTTGTGTGTCAGCGAAGCATTTTATTGTGCGGATTGAACTGAGTGCGTTCGGTACTTAAGTGCTTATGTTACACGTGTTCTGCTCTAAGTGAGCGAGATAGCTCATATCACTGCTTTAAAGTCATCATTGATTTACAAAGCAGAGCCAGGATACTTTATTCTTCATACTTACCAATAACGAGAGTCATACGTTCTCAGCGCACATTCAAAATCCTGTAATATTTTATGTTTTGATCTTTTTGTATCTTTTTGTGTTTGTGTTTGTAATTTATGATTACTCATCTTGTTAGTGTAAGTGGTAACTGGCACTACCGTCCTAAATAAATGTAAAATGAATAAATCATATTAACAAATAATTAATAATACTGATTTATAATTAGGTATTATGCGTCTAATGATCGGCGGTGATAGTGCCTCCTATTCGGGAGGTCGGGAGTTCAATCCTTGACTTGACAACCACCACTTTTCGGAGTTATGTGCATTTAAACGAACAACTGAGAATTTCTTGACAGAAAACTACACCGACTGGAGAGAAATCAGCCAAAGAATTGACGATTTTGCGTTCTCTCCGAGGCACCGAGACAACACTGTCAACTTTTCTACCCGCGCTGCTGAGAATTTCTTGACAGACAATCTCAGTAGCTTTTTTGTGCCAATTGGGACTCGAACCCGGGACCCCATGATACGCAGCCAGTGAGCCACTAGAGCCACCGGCAGGAGGCGGAAGGCGGGCGGCGCGCGACCGTGGCGCGGCCGTCGACCTTGCCGGAAAACCGTGTCAGGAAAATGCTTTCTTCCTTGTTGTGATGCGCACGCCGCACGCCGTGCACACGGCTCTACATTGTTTTTGAGGAAAAATGTAACAAAATATGATACTTGTGCTCTTGGTGCTAGAGGCTACACAAGGGGTGATAGCCTTGTGGTTAAGATGTTGACCTCGTCGTCGGAGGACTTCGGGTTCGATCCTGGGCACGAATCTCAGTATTATGTGCTTTTTAAGCAATCATATATAACTTGCTTTGCTTTAACCGTGAGGAAAAACATCATGAGGAAACCTAAATGCGTAAGAGTTTGCTATAATGTTCTGAAAGACGTGTAAAGTTTGCCAAACTGCACACAAACAACTGCTGCGGAGTAAACTATAATATGGCCTAAACTCACATTCTGAGACTAGGCTTGTACCCAACAGTGGGTCGGCTGTTGGTTGAGATGATTAATTAATTCTCTTTCGGTGACTTTTGGTCAAAATTTCAGTATACACACTTAAGGAATAGCTTTGTTTTCTTAAAACTCCATATCAATGAATAGATGATAAACTAATGTGTACCAGTTTGATGTTATCAGTTTCAATATATTGCGATACGATTCGCCATAACTGAAAGTGTAAATACGTACATGGGACAAAATCAAAGGCTATACCAAAAAAGCATCGCTGACAGCTCAGTCGCGGGATGCACGTAGACGCGCTGTCGTCAGCAGACGTCCGGCGCCCAACAAGGCGACGCGCCCAAATAGAGCATACGCCGTGCGGGCGCACAGCCACCGCACGGAATACTAAGCACTCGCCAGTGAGTCGATAGGAACAAATCCTCCCGACAATGTTTGGGCTTCCACCTACCACCTACTTCAATTGCCTAGATTGCCTACTACAGCACTAAATTTGCACTAAACTACCCTGAAAACCCAAAGTTTTTCACGTCGAATTTCTTCATTGTACGTCAGGGTTTCCTGACTGGATATGTTGGCAACTCTGTATTGTAAACACCTTGTCTTCCCATATTCACACAATTTTTAAAAAAAAAAATTGCTGAGGAGCGTTACCACTATTCATGAATAGCACAATGGTCAAGGATTTTCTTGGAATAATAATGCAGTGAGCTCTCAGAGTCTACATTTTTATCGCTGGGAAATCGCAGCCAACTGGAGGGAAGGTATGTGGGACTTGTCGGCTGAGAGGCGACCGGAATACCCACTAAAACTCAGCAGCATTGGCGCAGCATTGGCAGACCCTCCACCGGGGACCCACTCACGAGGTCCTCCCACTGAGGCGCACCAACGATGTTTGATGAAAGCAAAAAATTTGATAGAGCACAAACATGGATTAACTTTAAACAATATTATTTTTTCCGCCTCCGCTGAAGTGCCAGTCCAATTCAAATAATAAGGAAAAGAAAGAGTTCTCTATTATAAATCTCTGCATATTGGAAAATTTAAGAAATACAGCAATATCAATAAAAAAGACCATAAAGCGCATGAAAATATATGAAGTAATTTAACGAATAGAAAAAATATAAACTTAGAATACCTATTATAACTGTGACAGCATCGTAATCGGCCGTTAATTTATGTTGGGCTGACATTTGGAAGACTAGCAGTTTAAATCTGAGACTAGGGTTACCATGGCTTTGACTTGTAACAGGAATTTTCGCAAAACTTAATCCAATTTTTAGATTAAAAATATAGAAAACTAAATAATGTTAAACTTTTCTAGATCCAACGATTAGGTATATATGTGTGTATTGATTTCAGTCAGCTCATCATTGATTTCAGATGTCAATCAGTCAGCTCATCCTTATCGTAGCTAGGTATATCATAATAAATGTAATATTACAAACAAGTGTGGTTGTGACAGATTTTTATTTTTAATAAACTGTTTCAATTTTCAATTTTAATTTACCCACTTTGTTTTTATAAAGTCGCAGTTGATGTAAGTAATGAAATGAAATGAAATGAAATGAAAATCTTTTTTTTTAAATGAAAATCTTTTTTATTCGTATAAATTTTTACAAGTACTTACGAATAGTCGGATGCATCTACCACTGGTTCGAAATGCCTTTCCTGCCGAGAAGAACCAGCAAGAAACTCGGCGGTTGCTCTTTTCAAATATTTGATATAGGTACAAGATTATGCCATGTATAAAATAGTATTTGCAGTCTTGTGCGTTGCTGGAACGAGCTGCAGGTCAAATCCACGCTCTTTTATCATTATATAATCTTCCTAAGTAGATAAGATACTTACCTATTGTTTATTTCTTAAAATTGTCATGTAAGTGAATTTTATATTCTTAGTGAGAATAAAGATCTTTAACCGTAATAAAATTACAAATACAAGAATTAAAAAAAAATTAAACGAAGAGATAAGTCAATTAAGACGATTGAACTAAATAATTTCTATAAAAGGGCATTCCAAACAAAAATCGTGTTCTACGAAACCAAATATAGTAATATTATAACACTGGACATCGAGTTGCAAGCAAAACGAGTTGCAGCCCGTAATTTTTTCTACAGTTACTGTCGTAAAGTCGTCGTGTGATGACGTGTCAAGCGTAGTTCTACGTACAGGATCTCAGTCGGGACTATTTGACTGTATATGTACTGCATGGTGACCCTAACCGCGAATGAATATTAATTAAATGTGTATAAAATATTGATCTTGAATGGTTCGCAGCTCGCATAATTAATATAACTTAATATAAATAATATAATTCAGTCGGGACGGCGATAACGATCCGTGCTTTTAGTTTCATCAGGCTATTGCGATAATGTAGTCACCGACGTTTCCACTACTACCATTTCTAGGGTTCCGTATCTCCTGAGATATAAGTAGCAGTGATAGTCTATAGTGGTTAAGACGTTCACCTCCTATTCGGAAGAACGGAGGTTCGATCCTGGGCCCGCACCTCAAACTTTTCACAAAATTATGTTTGCTTGCAATTAAATATCATTTGCTATAACGGTGAAGGAAAACCTTGCGAAGAAACCTGCATGCCTGAGAGTTTTCCATAATTTTCTCAAAGGTGTGTGAAATCTGGTAATCCGCACTTGGCCGACGTGGTGGGTTATGGCGAAATTCTTTTCATCTGAGAGCCATTGTGGAACATGATGATCTCCTGAGAAAAAAGGAACCCATAAAGGATCACTTCGTTGTCTGTCTGTCAAGATCTTGTTCTAAAAAAAATCATAAAGAAATCCGAAACCTTTTTACTTACATTACAAAAAAACAAAAAGTGTTATTTCGTGTACGATGATAGGTACGGAACTCTTCGTGTGCGAGTCCAATTCGCACTTGACCAGTTTTTATACTTATTATTAATTTTATAAAGCGTGAAACTCAACATTTTTTCTTAACAACCATATAAGATGACTTGGTTTCTAATTAAATGGAGACGAAATAAGTATTAGTATTTACTTTACTTTCGATATTTTATCTATTAAATACTAGTTTATTCCCGCGACTTCATCCGCGTGGTCTACACAAATTTTAAACCCCTAATTTACCATTTAGGAGTTGAACTCCAAAAATTCTTTTTTGACGGGTGTCTACATCATAATAACTATCCGCATGCCAAATTTCAGCCCGATCTGTTCAGTAGTTTGAACTGCGCGTTGATAGATCAGTCAGTCAGTTAATCAGTCTGTCAGTCAGCTTTTCCTTTTATATATTTAGATAAAATATGTGAAGAAAATGTGCCTAAAATTATACTTGTAACGTTTCCGCGGGGTTGAAGTAAAACTTCTTTGACGTGGGATACCTTTTAAGATTAAATTGTATATACATAAGTCATCCTATTAGAATCTAGTAGTTTTGGAAATAAGTCTTAGTAAATAGTAAGTAAAAAATTGTGTTTTTTATCAATGGCAAGGGGTTACTTGGTACTTTAAAAAACTTGTTGTTCTCTTCGGCGGCTTTTTTAAATATGGACGGAAGTAACATTCGCGTTTTTCCCGTACCTACAAAGAATATCTGAGTTACTCTGAAGTCAGTGTAAAAAGGTTTGATTCCATTCATGTTAAAGTTTATTTAAAATGTGTCTTAGAGGTGTGGACTTTTGTGGCTAACCAAGATTTGGCTGGATTCCAGTTTAACCGCAGGCTCACCGATTGCTATCGATTTACAGCAACCAATTAAAAGTTAACTAGCATCTCAAATAGTTATCTTACTTTAATAATTAAACCCTTTTAGATCCAGACCTGTAACGAGGTAACGGGTGTAGCAACTTGGCACAAACAGCATATTTTTTAGCTCAGCACACTTCAGACAAACTAACAAGTAGAATTATCTATGTAGTAGATAAGATAAATAACTGCCTGCATTATTTATACCTACTGTCCTTATAAGCCCGGCTCGCGATGCTAGTCGTGATATATTTGATATCGAGGAATGTCGCCCGCTGCCTGCCTCAATAAAATATTGTAAATATTGTAAATATTGTAAATACCTATACCGCTAATCTTGTAAACATTGACAAAAAAAATCTAGTCTAGTCATCGATATAAATGACAAGATGGTCAAGCAAACAAAATTTTTCACGGACTAATGAACGACCCGTTTGAAATCCAGACGTCACTGAGGTTGCATTGGTGCTAAAGCACCACTGAGTCGGTGCCATTTTGTTTATTCAATAGCCCCACTAGCCCTGTCCATACGAAGTAATATAATATAAATCAATGAGTCTAGTCAACGCTAATTAAAGTTATCAATTATTTATAATCGCACTATGTCAGGATTGTCAGGAATTTAATATATATGAAATCTCCTAAAACAAACTGTACTATAATAATACCTATCCGCAATCCGCATGCCATACTTATGCCATGCGGATGAGGGTTTTAATGTTGCTTTCATTGAGGTCTGAGGATATACTTTCATAGTTATTATTTGAATTATTGTAGTTATTAATATTTATTATACAACCTCAATATTAATATCTGGTCATACACATATATTTTAGGAATATATACAAAAAGTGTGGTAACTTACTTTTTTTCCGATCAAATCAAGTTTTACTTATTATGTAATAGATATATTAGATAGTTATTGGAAGTACTTCCGATATTTTGTAATCAAAATAAAATTAAAAATAAACTGGGTACCGTCCGTAGGTCTAGAGTCTAGCGGGGATCCCGAATAATCAGGTCGAACCTACTCCTTCTCTATACATTAGGTATAAAGAGAACCTCTGCACGAAATTTCAGCTTTCTAGGTCCAAAGGTTTGGGCTAGGCCTTAATGAGTCAGTTAGTGAGTGAGTCAGGACTTTTCTTTTTATTGTATCAGTCGTACTTTCACTTACCTAAAGAAGAAATTAAGTACTTATACGATATATGACTCCAATAAAATAGCTTTGTATTAAGTACTAATTTTAGTCAAATCTGAGCTGAATAGTTGGCAATATCTAGATACCTAATCGCCATTTTCTTTCATCTTTTAACAGTGAATAATGAACTAAAAAAAAAACAACGAATATTAAAGCTACAACAAAAGACGTCTTATTAATAAGACTCGAAGCTCTGTTTGATAGAAATATAATTTTTTCATCACATTCCCGCCGCCATCCGAACTAGGGCCTCCGCAGACTCTACAAAGAAGAAGACAAGGACAAGATTTTAAATTGACATCTTATCTTATCTTCTTACTGCTTCTTAATTGATTGAACTGGTTAATTGTTCATCTGGTCATTCTTCAACAGAAGTGCTTTGACTAAAGTGTGTTTAATTAGGTATTTAAAAATGTTAAAAAATAAATTAATAGTAATTTGTATCAGTGTGAACATGAGTTCACCAAAGCTTGATTAGATTAGATTAGATTTATTTGTTTGCTTTCATGTTTGGTGGTGGGTGCTTGAAGCTAAATAAGTACATATTATGTATATAGGATTCTTGGCTTATGTTAGAAAAACTATTATAATTTTGAAATGTAAAATGACCGATCTCTAAAAAACGCTAACTTTCTCGTCGGCAGTGGATTAAAAAGGAAATCTCTAGCCATCTTGCTGGAATGATAATATTAAACTCAAAAGGTAATAGGTTCACAAATACCATGTTTTTGACTGTCGACTGACAAACGCTTGAGTGCCCTTTTTACTCCACCTGTATCACAACAGGTCGGAGACAGTGGACATGATACAGGGACCTACACAGCTGAAGTGCATCAGCACATGAGGGCTCAGATCACTAGCGATCGTTCGGCGTTGTGTCGTTAGTCTGTCGGCGCCCTAAGCGATCAGCAGTGCAGTCACGTAGGGCGCGTAAGTAATCACGAGTATATCTAGCTACCGGACTTGCCTCCGCCTGTGCACTGTGCACTGTGCGAGGTGCGAGCACACACAGGACTGTGCATTGCAACACAAAACTGTGGCCATGTTATCCTAATGACTAATCAGAGGTTTAGTTTGCAAATTGCTATTGCGCTGGAACCATGTCTCATTAACATCGAAATGACGTCATTTTGACGTCAGCCGAAATAAAAATATACCATCAGCTCGAAACTTCAGTCTAGTGCTGACCTCACTAAAATGGCACCACGCGCGTTAGCAATTTGCGAGACTTATAAGTGGTGATAGCCTTGTGGTGTTAAGATGTCTACTACTCGGAGGGTCCGGGGTTTGAGCCTGGGCTATAACCCTTTTTACTCTGAGAGGAGACCCGTTCTCAGTAGTGATGGATTGAGATGATGATGATGAATCAGAGATAAATACTGAAATAGACGCAACTAACCAGGTATAGGTAGCCAGAAAAAAATACGGAAATGAAATTCAAAAGTTAGCAACACTATACTCTATATCCTATATATATCCTATATATTATACGTATTTATAGTGAATATCCTATGTACATAGTACTCTGTGGTGATTATTGTGGTGAATTATTTATATTCATCACAGAGTACTATATAATATAAATAGGATATTCACAGAGTTCAGTGTTGCTAACTTTGGAATTTCATTTCCGTATTTTTCATGAGATTCTAGTCTACTTAATACTTGCATTCATTTCAATTGAAGATTAAAGGATAACACTTATAACCTTGAACATCAATCAATGAAATGACTCGTACTAATGTTTGTGCTGCAATGTGAACACGTCCTAAGGCAAAGATTGACAGTGTGTACAGTCTTAACAAATATTAACGCATTACTTAGATATTTCGCAAATATGGCTGAACAGGTTTTTTGTTCGACGTACATTATTGTACCGAGGTAGGTAGGTACATTAATTAAGAAAATTTTTATGTAATATTGAGTAAATAATAATATTGAGTAAATAGTAATGCAGTAAGTACCGTTCTTAGTTTCCGTTAATAATATACGTTAGTTTTTTTTTTTTTTTAAGAATATTAGCCATGTTAAATGACTAATATTCCCCTTTCCTCTCCAACTAAGCGTCAAGCTTGTGCTAGGAGTAGGTACGACAATAGTGCAACGGGCGGGGTTTGAACCGTCGACCATTCGATTTTCAGTCCACTCCTTTACCCGTTGAGCTATTGAGGCTTAGTTACATAAAGAACGTTACTAAGACGTAAACTTTGTTAATCACAAATGACAAAAGGGGAAATATTACGACTGTAAGCACATACATAGTACTAAGCTAGTCCGTATTAGTTTGTAGTAGTTAATTTTGTCCCACCTTTATGTTCGTTTTGTCGTTTTATTTTTCTTGAAAATTCTGTATTTTTAATTACATTATTTCATGGATTGCTCGACTCAAATACTTAGTAAAAGAATGTATCTAGGTACTGAAAACCAATTTTTTTATTGAATTAGAATTAGCCAATGCAATACAATCCATATAAGCTGTGATAGCCTAGTGGTTAGGACGTCCGCCTTCTAATCGGAGGTCGGGGGTTCGATCCCAGGCACACATGACGCACCTTTAACTTTTCGGGAGTTATGTGCGGTTTAAGTAATCACTTGCTTTAACGGCGAAGGAAAACATCGTGAGGAAACCTGCATGCCTGAGAGTTCTCCATAATGTTCTCTCTAAAGGTGTGTGAAGTCTACCAATCCGCACATGGCCAGCGTAGTAGACTATGGCCAAAACCCTTCTCACTCTGAGAGGAGACCCGTGCTCTGTAGTGAGCCGGTGATGGGTTGATCATGATGATGATGATGCCTAAAATTATAGTGACTTAGCTGTTGCACTGTGGTATAGTATAATAGTGTCTCGTAAGCTGCAGAAAGACAATGGCAGTAAATAGAGCAGGCATGTGAAACGCAGGTGCAGTGAAAATGTCCGCGTTCGGCCACGCTGCAGGCAGTGTGGTGAAAACAGACAGACACACACACCCGGATGTGCGGACGTCGTTGCGTATGTGCGGCCCGTCGTGCGTAGAAAGTGTCGTGAGAGACGTTTAGTGGCCACGACGCGACTGCGAGACGATGTATTGTTGTCGACTTCCTTTTGACTCTCATTTAGGAGCTGTTACTTGATAAATCTAAGTACTTATATAAAAGGAAAAGGTGACTGACTGACTGATCTATCAACGCACAGCTCAAACTACTGGATAGATCGGGCTATAATTTGGCATGCAGTTAGCTCTTATGACCTAAGCATCCGCTAAGAAAGGATTTTTGAAAATTCAATCCCTAAGGGGGTGAAATAAGGGTTTGAAATTTGTGTAGTCCACGCAGACGAAGTGGCGAGCATAAGCTACTATCAAATAAACTTAATCAAACGTATATAAAAATATTATTTTGATATTATCAAATTGCATGAACGCTAAAACGAAGTAGGTACCTACTACAAATATTTTGTAGACAAAGCAAGATCTATTTTTAGTAATATAAAACATGGTATACATTTTTCAATTTTGCAAATTTTTAGCTTTTAGCATAATGCAACACATTATGACCAGCGCTATTATGGTGCTGCCATTTTAGACCCATTTTAGACTGCATTGTCACTGACCTTCTTGAATTATGTGGTGGCAGTCAATGGTGTCAAGAAAAAAAAACACTACCATTGGTATCCGTCTATACCAAAATTCACCGCAAAGTAAATATCTAGAAACCGAAGCAAGTATGAAGTATCTATTAAAGCCAGGTAGGTAACTATTGAAAATCGTCTTTCTATATCCAGTCCGTCAGGTTGTAAATAGCTTTTCGTCCGCGTACCTGACCGCACTGAGCGTACATATTACCATCGCGAGACGTGGCCGATGCCCACGAATACCTAATTACGTCTGATTTCTACACTCGTGTAAACAGACCTCTAATGTACGACGCACACGCAGCCTGTTAACAAAGTTGGCAAAACGAAGTATAAGTGGCAATAAAATGTCTAAAAACACTGAAAATATCCTTTTTTGGCGAGTGATCGAATAAAATGATTGTACACTTGGGAGGACTGTCTTTCTCGTAAGAAGTAGGTATCGACGATTTGTATATACCTAAGCTTAAGGGGCTATATCAACCATTATACTATGTATAAAGAATTTTTCTCTTATGAAAAGCATCCTATTGTATAATAACCCACTTTAGGTTTGGTAGAACTTCAGGAAAATCTTGTAGAGCATTGTGAATTAGTTCATCTGAAAGATTTTCTGTACCAGCTGTTACGGATAAATTAATTCAAATTAGTTATAAATGTGTGCCCGGGATCGAACCCCCGACTTACGAACCTACGATTAGAAGGCGGACGACCTAACCACTAGGCTATCACAGTGTTTTCTATCCCGGGTAGGCATCTCTAGCTTTTCGGAGTTAGGTAGGACGGTGAAGGAAAAAATCGTGAGGAAACCTGCATGCCTGAGAGTTCATAATGTTCTTACAGGTATGTGAAGTTTGCCAATACGCACTTGGTTTTCTATCTTGGTTTGTAGACCTGTACAGAAAGGATATTCAGTGTAACCCGAGTGAAGTCAGGACGGGCAGCTGGTATAGATATAAAACAAAGAAATTTCTAACAATGCAGTAGGTACTCGTAAGTAGGTATTCTATTTATAATCACTTAGGAGCGAACAGTCAGCGAGTAGGTAATGCGTTTCCTTTTCAAATAACAAATACATTTTGCGCGCAGGCAATGCGTCGTACGCAGGGTTGCCATCCGTGCGGCTTTCCCCGGACTTGTCCTAGCATGGAGGACGTCCGGGGAGCGTCCGGGCGGAATTTGGATAGGTAGGTACTGTCCGAGTTTCAATACCCCTCTACTCTTATTCGTGCAGGATGTCCGCATGCGTGATCTCTCGTTGGGCAAAGTTTTACCAAAGTTTACGGTACCTATCCTATATCATCATCACTATCAACTCATCACCGGTACGCAATACGGATCTCCTCTCAGAATGAAGAGGGATTAGATCGTAGTCCACCACGCTGGTCAAGTGCGGATTGGCAGCCTTCACGCACCTTTGGTAACATTATGGAGAACACTTGACGACAATTATACTTAAAAAGGCGATGATGAGGTCTAGGTTGGAGCGTGCTTGTCTAGATGCCCATTCACTCTTGCTCTGAGGGTATTTAGGTTATAGGTAGGTGGCAGGAACACGGACTCCGGAAGGGCATTCCACAGCTAGCGGTTCGTATGAGACACGTTGAAAATATTCCGTGTGAGTAGATTGTATGTTACTGGAAACTCCGGGGGTTTCGAGCTTCGTGTCCTAGTTTGTAGGTGTGACAGATGGCAACCCTCACTGTTAGGTAATGCGCAGGATACGTGCGGGTAATGGTAACGAGCATTCCATTCATTGCTGGGTCTCGCTGGCGTCGCGTCGCTTGTCGCCGCTTGTCGCCGCTTGTCGCACAAATGCAACAAATGGAGCGAACGGCCAACATTCCGGAGCGACGGACGACCAACGTCAAAACCCTCTCAACGCTTTGTCTCGCGAAACTGAAGAATAAGGCATCGATAGACGTACCGACTCCTGACCCCAACTCGTCTCGTCTGCTCGTTGGAAACCGTGATGGCTCAGTGTTTACGTGCACTAAATTCTTTACCTCTAACTTACACTAACAAATAAGTACAGTACGCGGCCGAAAGTAATGTACATCGGCCTTTAGAATGAAACAGTCTTTGTCACTCACCTATATGACGTTCTGTCGGTCTCAGCGACAGGGACAGCGCCCCACAAATCTGCTGTTTCCTTCTAAAGTTCGATGTACAGTATTTTCGGCCGCGTACTGTAATCTTTTTAGCGTTGAAACTATCGTGAGTGATATTCATTATACATAAGTAGATATATAGACATGTATGACAGCTAAACTCACTTTTTTGTGGAAGTATGCCCGACTAGTTTCGAACCCATCCGGGTTCCTTATTCATGGGCCTCTGTAGTAACGCCACGACGATGCGGCGCTCACGAGATATGCTGTTAGGAGGGCTGAGGTTGGGTGGGTTGCTCCAGATCATCTCTGGACGATTCCTGCACATCATCACCGCAATGTCACCGTAGTCCAGGTATGCGGAATTAATGGCCTGTCTGTCCCAAAGATGATGCTGCCGTCTTAGCGTTATATAGCGGCTTCCGCGCTGAAAGCAGCATCCATCCACAATTCTGGTTGCTGTGGTTGCATTTGGTCAAGAAGATACTATTGCTAGTTGGTACGTATCTCCGACCAATTTGTCGGCATTCCTGTACACGCTTATTGTCTGAAACTAAACAAAAGATGAGACGTTCGCTAAAAAGAGGCGAGTTCGAGACGTGCGCAAAAACCTTCAGTGGACGCAATAACTCAAAACTGGGTACGTAGCAAGTAGGGGCCCCGAGGCCTGGTCGCAGAAGGTAAGTTACGGCGTTTTTGCTGATGCTTGTCACCCGTCAAACAGTCGTCGGGCTCATGATGGGCTGCCTTCGATGGACGCCTGCCAACCTCCATCTGAAACCAACAACGTCTTATGATCTACACCCATTACACAAGCTTCAACCTTATTGCAATGTTCCAAAGTCGGGATTTGGATGAATGTGCGGTGGTGTTAGTGCGTTACGGGTTAGGGCCCGAGGCAGTGGTAGTGTTTTTTTGCCCTCGACGACCTGGCGGGCGCAACGGAACTGACTGCGCTATTGTATGTTAATACTCGGCCGGATTTTGTTCGGGCTCAATTATATTATGAAGCTCAACCACACGACGAAAGTCAAAAGTCACCCGGGTGTCTTTGTTGGTGCGGCGCGTGTCCCCTCCCCCGTCCCCCTCCCCCTGGCCCGCGGACCTCGCCACGGTGCCCTCGCCTCGGTGAATCGACACAAATTGTTATTAATACCTACACTGGTGTTAATTCCTACGATTCCATTCTCCAAAACCTATTTTTTAATACTTAACCATCACCATCATCCTCCATGCAAACAACTAAACGTAAGAGCCTGTAAGTATATAGACCACTGCAGCTGCGTCCACATAGGCTTATTGGAGAGTGTGCCCACTTTCATATACCTACACACGGTCCCACCCACTGCCCGCCGTGTGCTGGATCGTGTAGGTATGTAGAAACATTGCGATCATGATCAACCTATTACCAGTCCACTACTGAGCACGGGTCTCCTCTCAGAATGAGAAAGGTTGGTATTGGAATGGTTTGTATTCCATCACGGCTCTAGCTACTCGTAGTATAATTTTTTTTGTATCGAATTATGTCACAAATTAAAAAGAACCTAAAAAATATTTGTTAAGTCTTTGTTTGGAATTTGGAACACGCGATCTTCTAGTATGGATCCACATTTTTGCATAAGAAAGTAATTAAAAAAGATCATGTTTATTTCCTTCATTTTTCTGTAAATTCCACAAAAACTGAATTTTTCTAATGTGATACTTAGATAAGATTTAAATACAAGTTTTCATTAAACAAATTACGTTTAGATATAAACCGTAAGTAGATATAAGATAATATAAACAATGTTTATAAATAAGTAATTAGGTAATTAAAATTTTCCGTTACGCAAAACAGTTTCTATGACTTTGAATTAAGATAAAAATACTACTCTGAAGAAAAAATAGCGGCAAATGGTTTTAGAGTCCAAATTTTTCTTAATAATTATAAACCTAATCTTTTTCCAGCCATATTTTTTGAAAATCGGACTAACCACTTAGCGAAAATTTGTACAATAATTCCATTGACGGAAAAAACCGGCCAAGTGCGAGTCAGACTCGCGTACGGCCAAGTGGGAGTCAGACTCGGGCACCGAGGGTTCCGTACCATCGTACAAGACATAAAACTTTTACTTTTAAATTTTAAAATTTTGCATGGCGGCCATTTTGAAATTAGCCATCTTTTTTATTATTTCTTGTTATAGCGGCAATAGAAATATATACAAACTGTGAATCAAATCAAATCAAATGTTTTATTCAAAATAGGTAATAAATTACACTTTTTGATGGTCGGTCGTTGCATTTGTAAGATGATGATTATTATAATGTTCTACAACACCTGAATGCTTTTTATTGTAATTCACTGTCCGTCCGTCTATCTGTCAGCGGACTGTATCTCAGGAACGGTAATAGATAGATAGAGAGTTGACATTTTCACAACCCTCGTAGCTTTAGCGTAAAAATTGTCACCACTAAGTATTTATTGAACTTGCGACTCTTGGTTATGATCCATGCACTCTTGCCACCCGGCCAAAAGGGGTATAACTAACTACAATTTAATTGATTTTTTTGATTATAATGTTTAAATTATAAACTAGTTAGTATTGATGAATGTGTCCCTTCACAGGCTGTTGTCAAAGGAGATCCGAACACGTAACTCGATATAGAGATGAAAAATATGGCGCTGTCTGTTACTTATCTACAACATTTGGCAATCGCTTGAGGGTTCCGTACAAGTTTCGGACTTATGGTTGCAAGGGGATTTTCTTCGTTGCAACTTATTAGCAACTAGCTGATGCCCGCGACTTCGTCCGCGTGGAATTAGGTTTTTTAAAATCCCGTCGGAACTTTTTTTTTCCGGGATAAAAAGTAGCCTGTGTCACTCTCCAGGTCTTTGTCTATACCCATGCAAAAAATCACGTCGATCCGTTGCACCGTTGCAACGTGATTTAAGGACAAACCAACAAACAAACACACTTTCACATTTATGATAAGGGTACAAATTTTTTCTCTTTTGATATCAATCAGGGTGTTTGTCATGAAACACTTCAGCCTGGGGATATAAGGTACGTAAGTATTTACAATTAAACAACAAAGTTTGCTCATGAGTTAAGTAGCTTCCCATTAGCATAGCGATGACGTCATGAGTTAAGTAGCTTCCCATTAGCATAGCGATGACGTCATGAGCGCGGTTACTGTTAATAATTAATGTTCCTATCTTCAAAACAAAAGAAATTTTTTTTTTCAAAACGCTTATGGAAATGTCCGTAAGTATGCAGTTTTAAATTCACATACTTAATTGGGAACGGTAATAAATGCGAACCCTACGGCGACATTACGTATTTTCGAATGGAATATAGCCATGCGGAACCCAAAATACCGATTTCTATCTAAAAAATCCACATCCTTGACATAGGAGTTGTTAATGGACATGATCGGTGTCGTCTATAAATTATGCATACTGCCTAATTAATTAGCTATATTATATACGGACACACTGGCAGAATTTTATTGATTTTTTATAGCTTCGAATAATTATCGATATTTTATCGTAAACGAGTGGAGTTTATCTTAGATCTGTCTAGTCTGTGACGACCTCTTCGTCGCAGTGGACTACGGCCTTGCGAGCAAGAGGTCAGGGCTCAACCCCCGGTTGGATGAAGTTGCCACATTTCGAGTTTTAAGATAGCCTAGTGGTTACGACGCGACGTCCGCCTCCTATTCGGGAGGTCAGGGTTCGATCCCGTGCACGCACCTCTAGCTTTCCGGAGTTTGTGCGTTGAGCCCCCGGCCACACACTGCCCTTGTGGCATGGGAAGTAGCGAGGAAAGGAGGCAGAGACGAAGGCTGAGATCTATAGAGACAGAGTTAAGACGAAACAGAGCTCTCTCATATAAATCTATCTCGTTTGAACGCAACCATAATATGTCTGAGCCATTAGTCAAAGTGCGCGCTATAGATACCTATCAGTATTAGTGTGGCTGCGTTACTCTGAGAGAAAACTTTCATCGCAACTTTACTCGCGAGAAAAAAAATTCAGTAATTTCACCCGAGCAAAGCCGTGGCAGATCAGATAGTTATAAAAACATATCTGTTAGGCAATATTTTATAGAAATGACGGCTGCCCCGTGAGAGGTAATGTACCTACATCCAAGTTTATGTCACGTGTGAAAGTTATTCACTCGCTTCCAAACTTAATCGTGTATAAATAAACCCGATAGTGACATATTGGAGATAGTGTGAGAGACCACCGGCTGAACTAACGACGCCGTCCCCATCACGCACTTATCGTAAGTTGTTACACACTTATACACTCTAAGGGTGAGATCTATAGAGAGCACTCTGACTTAGCTTAGACTTAAGACAGAGTTTAAACGAGACATAACTATATCTCTCACATAAATCTGTCGCGTTTTAACTCTATCTTAAGTCTGAGCAAAGTCAAAATGCGCTTTATAGATCTCAGCCTAAGAAAATGATGACTAAATATATAAAACCGGCTTAGTGCGAGTCAGACTCGCTCAATGAGGGTTCCGTACTACAGCTGTATTTTTTCGACATTTTTACATGATAAATCAAAAACTATTATGGATAAAAATAAATAAAAATCTGTTTTAGAATGTACAGGTAAAGCCCTTTCATACCATACCCCACTTGGTATAGTAATCTTACGTTTAAAGTTGAAAATACTAATTATTTGTTCATCAACACATTTTAATTTTTTTTTGTGTGAGGTAACCCTAAATTCACGGTTTTCAGATTTTTCCCCTTACCTGTGCTAGACTTACCTGCCTGCCATATTTCATGATTATAGGTCGTGTTTGTCAAGAAAACCTTTTTATTTATATATTATAGGGTACTTTTACTTTATATGTTTTCTTGGCCCATACGACGGACAGAAAGACAGACTGGTTTGGGGCACATTGGTTAGATGGTTTCAAAGTCTTAAAACGAACACAGGTACAAACATTTGTGTTTTATACATATATAGATATTACTGACGTTTAAAAGTCATGAATGTTAATGTTACAGTAGTCTCTTGGTCTAAGAAGAGAGTCGTCCTGATAAGCCCCGTAGTCGGCCAGCGCGCAGCGGCACCGCACGCCGAGACCTGTAGGAGAGCCCCGAAAGTTTGTAGCAATCGGGATAAAACACATCAAAGCCGGCCGCGCCCATAAGTTCCGATATTTATCGACTCGCTCCTACAGCGAGCCTCCTCGAACAGGATCTACACACGGCAACAACTTACGTCCCAACCTTATATATAGGTACTACTCCGTGGTCCCAACCTAACTTCGATGGTGTAGCGAAGTGATGGAAACTTATTTTGGTCTGAGAAACCAATGGACGAGTTTTCTTTGGTTTTTAGGGTTCCGTACCTCAAAAGGAAAAAAGGAATCCTTATAGGATCACTTTGTTGTCTGTCTGTCTATCTGTCCTGTCTGTCCGTCGTGTCTGTCAAGAAAACCTATGGGGTACTTCCCGTTGACCTAGAATCTAGGTAGAAGGTAGGTCTTATGGCAAAGTAAAGGAATAAATTTGAAAACCGTGAGTTTGTGGCTACATCTCAAAAAAATAAATAAAATGTGTTTATGAACAAATAATTAGTATTTTAAATTTTTAAAGTAAGATAACTATACCAAGTGGGGTATCATATGAAAGGGCTTTATCTGTAAATTATAAAACAGATTTTCATTTCTTTTTAATTTTTATGCATTCCACACGTCACGGTATTGCGCTGTCGTTTGATGTCGTCTGCCCATAATATGGGACAAAAATAGATATTTTTCAGTTTGTTAACATGCAAAACATCACATCGAAGCATCCGTTGCTCTATTGCGGCGTGATTGTAGAACAAACAAAAAACATACTTTGGCATTTGTCATGCGTAGTGAATAGTGATTTAGTTCAAATTCAAATTCAAATTCAAATAAATTGGTTTAATGTTGGTCTTGTGAGTATCGGGTTATGAGGTTGCATCGTGATTGAAAAAGCAAATGTTTCCCACACAAAAAGTGGCCAGGCACCACCACCAGCCACCAGCCACGTCGACTTTATGAACTATTCTGATTACAGAATGGTTGCCTTTATTGAAAAACCTTTAGAGCATTTCCAGAGATTCGACACGGATTAGTCTCAGTTATTTGGCTACTGTTACTGTTGATTCTAATATATTGCCCGTTACTTTGGACGAGAGTAGGTATACTGGCATAATAGATACTAGCGTTTACTCTCAACTTCACTCGAGTTTTTTTCTGGACACACTATCTTCCATACTAAATTATAAATGCGAAAGTGTGTCTATTATCTTTTTTTTCTATGGCTCAGAAAAAAAATGCACAGAAGTAGCTTGCATTCTGTAGACGAATACGGGATAGGACTTTTTCCCAAAAAAATTAGTTTTCCAAATCCAAATCCACGCGAACACAGTCGCTGTCGCAAACATCACCTACTTTTTGAAAGTTTACTGATTAGGTACGATGCAGTTTGTGTAGTATTTAAGTTTGACTATAATATGAAAAATAGGAAAATTTTGCGCTAATTACTTAAATAGTATCTAAACAAATAAACAGAAAAACTATGAATACTTTATAACAGTAGAGAGGTTGAACTGTAGAGCCCAGACGCTCACTGCTACTCAATCTCCCAATTCGGTTTCGAGACTATATTAAGCGATACAAACGTAGGCATTTGAATATGATTTGCGTAAATATGTCACTTATGATAGAATAATGCGACAGCGGCTTGGAAGGTTGATATATCTATCATTGCGGGGCTCTGAGCTGCCGGCGCGCGGCTGACCGAGCAAATGGTCTCTATTGCTCATCTAGGGGATTGTCATTCAAATATAAATTTCATTATTCTGTATTAGGTTATAAAAACATGAAATTTATCTAGAAGTAATGTAATCATTTGATTGGGGCGCCTCGAATTATACTTTCTTCTTTTTATTTATCACTAGATTATGCCCGCGACTTTATCCGCGTGGATTTAGTATAGTAGTTATACAGTTAGTAGTTAGTATAATAGTTTAGTATAGTTTTAATTCCGTGGTAACTCTTGATTTTCCTGAATAAAAAGTAGCAAAGGTCCGTCGCCAGGATAACAAGAATTACCAATTTCGTCAAAAACGCATTAACAGAATGGCCCGTGAAAAGCTAACAGACAAACAGATACATTTTTGCATTTTTAATATTAGTGTGGTATGGATTTCCTTACACTGATGTTGCTTTGCAAGAGTATTTTGAGACAAAACTTCTTTATACGTTATTATGGGAGTTTCTAAATTATAAAATATCAACTTTTTCTAGGAACTGAAGATAAAAAAGGCAATCAAACTGGTGCTAATGAAACAGCGAATTCAATCATGATTTAGTGACACGAAAAGCAAATTATAATAATATAGTCTCAGAAGATAATCTAATCAACGGAGATATTTGTGTGGAAACGGCCGAGAGCAATCAATTAATAGCTTCGGTCGGAGAGGTCGATAGTGAGCGGTAATGCAAGACATCATGCTGCGACGCCGACGGAATTTACGAGCAGCCTGCGCCTGCGCCTGCGCCGATCAGCCTAGATCACACAAACACGCTACGAACTGGACCCCATTACGAGACATTATAGATTTCGTTGTTTGTTCAATTTATTGCCACTAAAACGGTTAAACGTTCTAAAATATTATAGCCCGAACCAAAACTTCATTTTTTATCATTCGAGAAATTTTTATGTTCGCTAAACCATTAGAAGTTTATTTATAATCTTTAAGCTTGTGGCTAATCGGAATTTAGTATCGGGATTTCCTGATTGCATAAAATACTTGTTATTTTCTAATCCAGTATATAAAATAAATCGTTTGGTTGAAAAAACTGAAACACAATAGCGTTGTACGCCCTTAGCAGTGACCCCGCGTCCCCTATTTATTCATGAAACATCGATTACAATTCAAATGAATTCGATTCACACGATCGACAATGACCACTAGCCCCGAGTACCTGCAACGGTCGGCTCTCATAGCTCTCGAGTTCACCGCGTTACTCCTTACAAGCTTCGATAGGGCCAATAAATTTCACATCGACTTACGACATATGGGTAATCTGATAGCCTCGATGACCGGTGGTCACTAGTTCCACCTGTTCACTTATCTTGTGCTGTCTTCGAGCCTCGTGGTCAGTTTAACCCTCTCGCTCGCGCATGAATGAATGTCGTAACTCGTAAGACGGAGAAGACCCTGATGGAAGGAGCGAATTTCTTGGGTTGAAATTTGATAGTTTAGTGCAAGTTATGGGCTCAGTTTGACCGCTCAATTACGGATGTTTTGTCGCCGGCGAGGAAGTCGTAACTCGTAAATACATCGTGTGCACGCCCTGAGAAGCGCTGGGAAATTTATTTGCATGTACGCACTGATCCCGCGATAACAAATGATTCGGAATAACACCGTTTCCGGCTACAGTGTTGTGTTAGATACTTTATCATTGGTGTACGTTTTGTAATCGTTTATGAAGAAACGAATGTTTATATTACCGTTAATAAGAAAGCGCATACGAACTTTCATGATACAATAACACTTGTAATAATATTATACTTGTTATTACATTAACCTTTGTAGATATATCGATATATGAGTAGGTAATTTTCTCCAGTCACTTAATGAACTCTTATTAATAAACTAGCTCACACCCGCGTCTTCACTCGTGTGAACTACACAAATTTTAAACCCCTATTTTATCTGAATTTGCCCCTATTTATATTTGAATTTGCCAAATTTTAGCCCGATCCGTCCAGTAGTTTGAGTTCTGCATTGATAGATCTATCAACTGACTGGTCAGTCAGTCAGTCAGTCATCAGTCAGCTTTTCATTATAGATATTTAGATTTGAAATACCAGATCCATAATATACGAACTAATCATTAGTTTAAAAAAAAAAAAAAAAGTGGTTTTTCCAACCACCACCAAAAACCACTTTTTATTTTTGACGATGGGTATACTCGTAAGTAGGTACATATTAATCAAATATATTATTATCGTAAAGACCTAGTACTTTCTCTCTCAGTTTCCTGCATCGTATAACTTTAGTACTTTCAAAACTAGACGCGCTCGAAGCTGGTGTAAAGTTAGACTGCTTTAGAAACTGCTACCCAAGAAGCATGATGATGGTGAATCCGAAAATAAACTCAATACGTTGACAAACTGTAACCAACACAGGAACAGTGAAGCAGTGAGAAGTGTGACAAACCGAGGTAGCGTGGTGGTGGCGGTGCAGTGGCGGCGAGCGTTCCGGGAAGCGACGCCGACTCTGTGGACACAGGGCTAATTCAACATTCTTTGTCTTCGCTGTGCTTGTTGACTGACGGTAGAGCAGACATCTCCAGATGAGGCGTGTCATTTTTAAAAAATTCAAATAAGCTTTTGATGTGAATCTACTACAGCTTCAGCTTCAGTCGTTGGGATCCCAAGGTGCTGTTGTAATGGCAAATTAGTGGACAAACGACAATAAAGAAGTCGAAGGAAGTTGATGGATGAAGAGATCTATGTCCAGCTGTGGACGTTTATCAGTTGATAACGACGATGACGTCAGCTGTGAACTTCCACTGTTGGAAATAAGCATTTCCAGTAGAGCCTTTTATGTATTCAATTAAAAAAAAATGTACAGGTAACAAAAGATAATTTTAACAGAAGCAATGTGTCATCAAAATTGTAGTACAGCTAGAATGACTGGAGTAAACACTGTTATCCAGTCCATTAAACCATTCCCTATTTTATAAATAGGAGCACATCATCTATTGTACCCAACAAATTCCAATGGCTTGATGAATGACATAACAAATGAGTAGGTAAGTAAGCAGGTGTATTGTATAATCTGTGACGTCCCGGCGGCTCAAAGCCGAGCGGTATGCGGTACAGTGTTTGTTCTCGTATCACAGTACAATGTTATTTGTCGGAGCCTCACCGCCAGCCTTCCTCATCGCCATGTGAAACAACATCAAAGAGACTATAACTAACTGGGAATATACCAATAATGGAGCTTTGTCAACTGTTTGAACAGAATATTTCATTATTGGGCTCGAAAATTTCGGCTTCTTCTAGTTTGACTTGATTTTCTGACTTTTGGTTTTTAAGTAAACTAACGGGATGTGTAAACATTTAATAGGAGTAAAATAGGCTTTCTTGAATGTTTATTTAAAAAGTATGAGCTGATGCTTTGCATTTTAGTTAAAGATACGTCTTATCTAATTAATTTTTTGAATCTTATTCTAAAAACTAACTATTGGCCTCATTAGAAATCTTAGAGTCACTCAATGGATGACGAAAAGAGCTATGTTTGGAATCTCTTTACATGATCAAATCAGAAATGAGGAGATCCGTAGGAGGACCAGAGTAACCGACATATCTCAGCGAAACTGAAATGGCATTGCGCAGAGCACTGTCCGAAAAACCGATAGGTGCTGGAAATGCGACCTCGCACGAGAACGCATACCTAAATATTTAGACTATAATAGTAAAATATGACATAAAATATTTGTTACTAAAATAAAATATATAAGCTTCAAATAATTATACTTGAAAATTAACTAAATGGCTTTCTGTATAAAAACAGATTTGTAATTATTTGCAAAGCTGAAGTCAAATACTTAGGTTACAAAATTACCATATTTGCCTACCGAAGTAATCTGTTTTTGAAATTATGCAAAATCGAGTCGCATTTACTTAGTGCGAGTAAGTTAAGTACAGCAGTACGAAATCTTTAAGTAGCATTGACAAGACAATCCTTAAAAAGTCAAATACGAGTGTGCGAGTGGAGTTCTTTCTTCAAACACTCGAGTAACCTTCGTGCGCGCAAACACTACGCCACTGAGGCAAATGGAAGCCATGTTAGATAGAACATTAGCCTTCGGACAAACGGCAAATATAATTGAACAAACACACATTTACCTACTGGCCAATCCAAAATAAAAACAGCTGACAACTGAAAATACAACGATTATATTATTATGACTAAAGTTGATTACAGCATATCTAATACTTAAACTAAAATTTCACCTGTAGGTAAGTAATATTATATTGATGTAGCACCGAACAACTCTTTGGAAAAAGTTTTATAGTTATTAGATCTTCGCCAGATTGACGGCTGTAAAAGTGCCTTGTCCCAACTTTTATCAGATGAGGCTAGTTGCGGCTGTCAGAGAGAATAGAGAAAATAATTCATGAAGTATGATTTCAAAAGGAAAACTCTACAAATAAAGATTAAAAACAAAACGACAATGGTAATTAATTGTATGTAAGATAAAAAGAGAAAGAGTAAATGAAGAACGTGACCTTGGATTATGCCAAGCGGTTAGTTATTAATGTCTCCTCGCGTCATAATCGATCATGCTGGCCGAATGTGGATTGGCAGACTTTACCCACCTTTGAGTACATTATGTAGAACTCCTATGTAAGCAGATTTCTTCACGATGTTTTCCTTTACCGTTAAACCGTTATATTTTAAATGCTTAAAATTGCACAACTTTGAAAAGGCAAGTCAAATGCAATTGAATTTGTGTAATTTGAACACATGAATGGGACTCTGCGTCAGTCAGCGACCTTGGCAGCTCCCGCAACAATATTTGCGTACACACATCCGCGAGAATCGTTGACTCACAAGAGATCAAGTACAATGAACTATTAGAAACTTTTTCTACCTCCTACCTCCTGCCTGCTCGATGCAATGATGCGTTAAACATTACTCTAACAGTTTTATCGTTTCCGCGGCGCGGCGCTAGTACTTAACCTCCAAGACCACTTTTAGCCTCAAGTAGGTAAATAGTTGGTGCTTTACTATTTTCACAGAATATTGCCACGTCTTACTTGGAAATCGATTTTTGGACTCGATGTTTGGTGATTTCTACCAAAAATGTTTGTTCACTGTCGTTAATTGAAGCTTATTCTAATTTCTATTTTATGGAAGGTAAATTGAGATTACTTGCGGTTTCTACTGCTTTGAGGTCAAACAAATTAGAGCATTCGATATCTTATAGGTAAGTTACTACTTACCAAGGTCTGAGTCATCACTCATCTTGTGGTGTACCGTGTACTAATTGATGGAAATCGTAAACTTATTTTTTCTTACGGTTTTAAGTTGTAAACTCTATGAAATATAAACCTCAGCAATCTATCTAGTCTTTAAAAACAATAAGAAGAACTGGTGGAACGATTGTGAGTATTTTTCCTAGACATAAAATAATAATAAGTTGATCTAAACAGTTTCCTTGTTTTGTGATCGTGATAAGGCTGAGCGTACATTGGCTATCATTGTCTAAACATCTCGCTGATGAGGTAATGGGGTCGATAGAAGCTCCAGCTTCTCTACGTGAACTATTACTACAAACAAAGTGATTGAAGGACAAACCAATAAACAAACACACTTTCGCATTTATATGTGGGTAGCGACTAGACAACTGGACTAGATCACTGGGTGGGGTAGGATATGGGTGATGGAAGCTTAAGCTGTCAAAGCATGCTCAGTTGATGAAAAGCCATCGCTTAGGGCCTAAGCCTTAGGCGATAGGGCCTCACAAGAAAGCTCAGAGTCACTCAGAGGGCGATGGAGAGAGCTATGCTTGGAGTTTCTCTACGTGATCAAATCAGAAATGAAGAGATCCATAGGAGAACCAGAATAACCGACATAGCTCTACGGGTTGCAAACTGAAGTGGCAAACCGATGGATGTTGGGTTCCCAAGGTGCTAGAATGGCGACCTCGCACCGGAAAGCGCAGCGTTGGAAGATCCTCCACTAGATGGACAGACGACATCAAACGAGTCGGGAGCCGCTAGATTCTGGCGGCGCAGGACCGCAGTGTGACCGTCGTGACGTGATAATCATGATGATGATGAGGCGATAGTATCCAATGGACGTCCGGCCTTATGATCATCTTGCGCGTGAACTTGCTAGTTTAGGACCTGTTTTTTTATTGTCCTCATCTCTCGGCAATTGGTCTTCTGTTCAGTTGACATAATTTATGTGATGGCGACTAATGTGTTCCTGTTTCACTGGCTTTATATTTGTTTTATGTCACTTATGTAATTCAATACGATTGGAGCCATTAATATCGTTTGATGTCGCTGAGAAATATTTCCTCATGTCGCCAACGAAAACGTCGATTCCGGAACTTTAGATGTCAATTAACAAGTAGTTCTATTTAGATCAAGGTTGTGACGATCTCAAAACATGATACACATACCTTAGTAATGAAATGCTGCATAAAATACGACATTAATTTTCTTAAAATTGGATAGATAGGCACACTTAAATTCATGAGTTTAGCATAAAGTGTTTTCTTTATGAAACATCATTTGTCTGGTGGGAGGCTTCCACCCTACCGGCTAAGCTGTGCTGCCAAAGATTTAGCGTTCCGGTACGATGCCGTGTAGAAACCAAAGGGGTAGGTATGGGTTTAATAAAAACTGCAATACGCCTTTCAGGTTAGCCCGCTTCCATCTTTGCATCCTCACTTACTACCAGGTGAGATTGCAGTCAAGGGCTAGCTTGCATCTGAATAAAAAAATACGTAGGTATTCCAAGTAGTAATTCTAAGCCACCGTTTTAGGTATAATATATGCCATAATTATTATGATGTCCTAGAATACAAAAGTGTAGGTTTTGTGCAATCGGATACAAGAAAGTTTGTTGTATGCAAGTTGAATTTATTATTATTTAAGTTATACTTATCTTCGGAACCTTGCCTAAAGGGACTCCTTTTAATAATATATTTTAGTTATAATATTATATTTTTTAAGGTTTCAGTTTTAGTTTAAATTATTAATTTATCTATTATTATTATTAAATTTTATCTCAGTTATATCTTTGTATACATTTAGTGAATATACCTATCTTATAGCCATTAGTTTGGCGTAACGTTTACGACGATTTATCTCACGTGGCTGTTAGAAACCATAGGTATACCTAGTACCTACATAACATAACAATTCGGTTATCTACACTACTCTGTACATAAATTTACGGAATGTCTCGAAACCGTGACAGCTCCAACATGAACATATTTAATGGCAATATAATACCCGCTGTGCGTAGCAATAAAATATAATATATATACACATTTGCCAAAACCAGTAGGTGGGGCTTAATCAATTAGGTACTTCTAAACTGTGTAACTTCTATGGTATCCATTAATCAGACAATATCGCAGCTCATTATTTAGAAATCTCCACAACCTTGGAGGTGACATTAAATTTTACGAGTTATCCGAAGACTAGCGTTATTGACAAAATATTGTAAATATCAGATTGCTCTACACGATTACTTCAATAGCAAAATAAATTTGTGTTTTTAAACACCTTATTAGGTATACGTATATTAGTGTTATATAGCAATCAGTTAACCAAAATGTTTCCAGTCCCTCGTGTGGACTTTTAAAAATAATCAACTTGTTTGTTTTAGATTAATCCATGCTACTTACTTTATTAGCAGTAATCTAAATAAGGAAAAGGTGACTGATTGACTGAATGACTGATCTATCAACGCACAGCTCAAACTACTGGACGGATCGGGCTGAAATTTGGCATGCAAATAGCTATTATGACGTAGACATTCACTATGAAAGTATTTTTGAAAATTCCACTCCTAAGTGGGCAAAACAAGGACTTGAAATTTGTGTAGTGGACGCGGAAGAAGTCGCGGGGTAAGCTAGTCAATAATAATGTAATGTTTTCCGTACATTATATTCGTAATACAGGTACAAGTCAGGCTAGCAACGTGTCGAGCTGTGGACAGCGGACACGGAGCGGTCCGGCCGGCTCGCGGACGCCGGACACCTGTCGCAGCGCGGGTCGCGGCAGGCTGCGGCCGGCTCGCGGACAGAGTGTGTCGATCCACTTTGATTTTCTACACTCTGCTACGTTGTAACTACAAATATAATTTCTGCAGGATATATTTTAAAGAGTATATACGTCCAAGAATTTTTGCTCGATTGCGGGAGAATGATAGCTGTAATGTCACGATCGCAATCATCTCTGATTTGTTAACGCTCGCTCACTATTGGCTACAATGCATTGTTGCACAAGAATCGCACAAATTCAGCCAATCACAACAATTGAGATTGTAATAATGATTGATGCAAGTTTTAGGCAATCGCCCTGCAGGTTCCTCCTTTACCGTTTTACTGTCGTACCGCAAGGCATCGTTAAAATCTGCACTAGATTAAGATCAGATACGAAGCGATTTGCCTCCTCATTTTTAATTCGAACCGCTAGGGAATGGAAATTCTAGCATCAGTTTTCCCCTTAATTTTTAATATAAGTAGTTAATCTTCAAGTCAAGAGTGATCATATAGGCATCTTGTAGAGGCAAGCGAGCTCCATCTCAGGCCGCATCATCACTGCTAGCTGGTCTGATTCAATGAACTCACAAATCTCTTTACAACATTAATTAATTGTGTGATAGGTCTCTAGTTGATATATACCTATACAGTACGCGACAGGTTGAGGCAATTGGAGTATAAGGCGGGGGGACGCCCCGCACACCCGCACTTCACCCGCAGGAGCTGTACGGGTGTGCGGGGCGTTCCCTCCCCGATTGTCATCTCGACCTGTCGTGTACTAGGTATGTCACTCAACCGGGGCCAAACCTTCAAGTCTGTGTAGATAATGGAGGGCGTTCTGCCGAGATGGCTGCCGAGTGCCGAGTGGCGAGTGCCGCACACTCGATAGCTGATACCAGTACCAAGTACAACATCCGTGGGCGAAGGACGAGGTTATGCCACAGAGGAATGTTACATTATTTAGTTTGGTTTTAAGTAAGTTTAGTTTTTATGCGGCATAGGGCATATAATGCGGAGGGAAGAAAGCCATGTCACTAGAAGAATGTTAAATATGCATGTGGAAGGAAAAAAGAGGAGAGGACGACCAAAGAAAAGGTGGATGGATTGCGTGAAAGAGGATATGAGTGAAAAGGGGTGGATAATACGTTGAAGGATGACAAAAGTGAGTGGAAGAAAGAAAAGACATGTTGTGCCGACCCCACGTAGAAAGATAAGGTAAGAAAGAAGAAGAAGTTTTTAGGCGGCAGAAATATAATTTTAGTTCATTGTATAACATCTCATATTCTATTTTGAACGTCATCTTATTGCATGACAAACAGTTAAAGTTACCTTATGGTCATCGTTAAGTTTGACCGTCAATAAATATGATATGGTTGATGTCTGTGTTCGTGTTCTATGCATTCGTGAAACGTTCATAGGATTGAGTTAAAACTTTGTACAGTTGTTTTTAGCACTGGCGTGAAAGTTTCTGACATGCAATATAGGTGACGCGCGAGTCAGTCAAACAAATTGCCAAAAAAGTGAAAGAGACAACGCATGTCGGGCATTAGCTAGTCCTTACTAATCCATACTATCAGTACCCTTATAATAAATGCGAAAGTATGTTTGTTTGTTGGTTTGTTGGCTTGTCCTTCAATCACGTCGCAACAGTGCAACGGATTGACGTGATTTTTTGTATGGGTATACATAAATATGTGAAGAGTGACATAGGCTACTTTTTATCCCGGAAAATGAAAAAGTTCCCACGGGATTTTTAAAAACCGAATTCCACGCGGACGAAGTCACGGGTATCGTCGACTTAAGAATAAAAATAATCACTTACTCAGTATTATACAATAGTTATGTAAATTACAAAAAGTTTAGGAAATGTACCAAGCTAACAAACCGTAAACTCGTTTAAAAAATTGTTTAATTTGTTTAAAATAACATCTTATTAAGTACATTGTTATGAAGTAAGTTTAACAAATAATTATTTGGTTGGATTATCTGTCATACATTTAATTGCCGGATAAGTTATTGTTCGTGTATAATATTATAATAAATAGAAACTAATATGACGCCATTGGGGACGTAATGCTATGCGTGCGGAGCATTCCAAACAACATTGGTTTATGTTAAAGGTAAGTTATTGCTTGCATTACGTTGCAATTATAATTTTAAAATAGATCTTTCTGAACGCAACTTGATGGAAAATATGTCAATTATTGATGTTATCTTTTAATTTATATAGTTACTAGTGTCACGTTGATAAAGGCTATAAGAAATGTAGCGTTAAGTCACGTCGTGAGTCATTAGATTTATCTGACTAAGTCACTAATTGTAGTGATATCTCTAAAATAAATATGAAGCTTTTATAACAAATACAACATAATATTATGTTATACTATTCGCTGGTAAATGAATTCGTTACATTCCCTATCCTGTGGGAATTTGGAAAAATCCAGCCTCAGGAAGTACCCTCTAGGTTTCTTGACAGACAAGCACACAATGAAGTGATCCTATAAGGGTTGCTTTTTCCTTTTGAGGTAAGGAACCTTAAAAATAAACAAATAGGTATTCTATTCCATCTATTTGAAGACTTGGTAATGGGTCTACGTCATCGAAAAAAATATAAAATAATTGAAAGTGCTTATTAATGACTTATTAATTTATGCCTAAGTTATATTGGCTAGAATCTATAAGCTATTGAATTTAGACAGCTGCTAGACTCAACAAACTTACAGATTATAAATAGCAGTGGTGTATAACTCGGCTGGCTCGCAGCTGCATGGCGCGCTCCAAGTTGACACTAACACTAGTATGACGAAATCGAACCGCGGGTATCTCTGTACAGGTTTGTATTTTTTCTCCACATCTCGTAGATATTTAAGATATTTAACTCCGTGATGTTTGCGTCATGGCTAAATTTAAACGCTTCGTTGCTACAACTTAAATATAACTGTTTTTGGGGCTAAAACACAAAACATTTAAATAAGTATTTCATTTATCGTAAAACATCTATATAAATATAAAAGGAAAAGCTGACTGACTGACTTGTACTAGGTCCATGAAGTAGAAGGAAAAGTTTTAATGAGTGTCCAAATAATTTCCAGTCAGTTAGCGTCTCGTAATTAAGTGTACGGTACCACCGTCACCGTCACCGTCCGGCGCGCGCTGCGCTCCGTACGACCATAGGTTATAGACCATACGTTACAACTGCCCCGACTTTCCTTTCTATACCAGCCAAAATGTTTTTTTACATATTCGTATTACTTTTGTAAAGGTTGTTTTAAATTATACAGGGTGTAACCAGAACGCTGGCAAAAACGAAGACATTGATAATACTGATGATTACTGATATTATGATACCATAATACTATGAAAAAACGCGAAAAAAAATCCTATATTTTGTAAATGTTCAAGATATATTACTTACAAATAAAACATCTGAGTGACGCTAGACGTCAACGAACGTAGCATAAGAAGGCCACTCGGAGTCAATGCCGCGTTGTAGGCGGGGCGTTGACCCCAGTTTTGCACGCTATACACTGCGGGTTTGAATACTAAATCACTAAAACTACAAATTGAGGCAAATGGTTAGTGGTATATTCGATTGTGTATAGATAGATAGTAACAATAACACTAAGGTTTTTCTAGCATTCTGGTTACATCCTGTATAGACTTGCGCTTGAGTGATGACGCAGGCTAGGTGGAGCGCGCCTGCGCAGAACATCCCTATTCTTAAGATTTTCCTAATTTGTGATAAGTTATATTATTAAACTAGAAGAAAAAGTAAATCACAGCTGACTGCTGATGATCGTCATGTTACGTTGCACTCAAATAAATCTAAACATTACATAAAATCTGTGCTGACCCGCCCCGGTTTCACCTCCATGGAATTTCTAAACATTAATTCTTAGTCGGAATCTAAATATGCATGAGAACCACCTCCTTTTTGGAAGTCGGTTAGAAAGGAAAAGCTGACTGACTGATCTATCAACGCACAGCTCAAACTACTGGACGCATCGGGCTGAAAGGCAGGCTATTATGACGTAGACGTCCGCTAAGAAAGGATTTTTGAAAATTCAACCCCTGAGGGGGTAAAGTAGGGATTTAAAATTTGTGTAGTCCGCGCGGATGAAGTCGCTACGTTATATAAAAAATCTACATGCAAAGACTTAAGTGGTTAAGTTACCTAAGTATGTCGATTGTATAGGTAGATAACATAAAGTCAATTACTTATGGTGTAAAGAATTTAAACAGAAATATTTTACCTGCATGGTTTTTAAAGAATTAAGGAATTTAAAAAAAAGCTTGACCTAAGTACAAATAAATTACAAATTGACTTATCAATTCTATTTGAAGTAATTAATTAGTAGGCAAGTTAATCAGTTTCTCACTTCCTTATCTTTAACTATTTTGAAAAAAAGTGATAAATTGATATAGCCACAACCGTTCGAGAGTAGTTGTTCAATCGCATGGAAATTATTTATTTTTCTGATAGCTGATAAAAAGCGCACGGTTAATGGGATTACTCGACCGAGCGTGGCTAATTAGAAATATTATTAAAATATGATTATGATTCGAACTGATCACTTCTCAAGAGTCCGTTTGAGGAGCTTAGAATGCTTAGATCCTATCTAAAACAAAGACATTTATTTAAAAGATAGAGCGGTCTTTAGGAACATTGGTGTTATACAAAATCTTTAATCGAAACATAGTGACAGATAGAGACAGTCTACCTAACCTTTAAGGTTGCAGGTCCAATTTATGGCCGTGAATTTATAGTTAATACTGTTAAGAAGTAAAATGTGTTAGTTTGTATGTAGGATGAGCTCCAGAGCGAATGACTCGACTCTGAATTTTTTTCACTGATAGGTAGCTACATTATCTCCGAATACTATAATAGGCAATAAATTAAGTATAATTTATATAAATTAAGTATAATTGTATTTGTAATATAACAACAAATTTAATTAAAACATTATATTAACGTAAACCAAAAAATAAATAACAGTCTATACATTTTGACAAAAGATAAGCCAACTCTAGATTCGATTTAGTTCAATTGGAAATTTACAATAGGCTATGGACGCAATAGAAATAAAAATAGTAACATTTCTTAATCAAATAAACTTTTACAAGTGCTTCTGAATCGTCAAAAGAATTTTGTACGACTTCGGAATGCTCTCCCTACTGAGAAACAGCCAATAACTAAACAAACCAATAGAAATAGCTAAATAGCCCTTTTTCTTCTTGACATTTTTAAATCCTATCTGCTACAGATAGCGGGCTTAATATTATCTCCGTATCTGTAGTTTAGCGGATACAAGTGTTACTCGCCTAGACATAGGTATCCGCAGGTGATAAAAAATCTAGGTTTATCTCATTTGAAAGTCTGCAGGAAGGTACGTACTGCGAAACAAGGTGACTGCTTCCTTGTAAACAATTGCACTGGTACATTCCCATTGCATGGAGAAAGGAAGAAAGGATTGACTCGTGAGTGACAACACATAGGATTGAAAAGGACAGGATGTATTTCATTTTAATCCGTCTAAATAAAAATGTTTGACACCTAGCGGATGCACGCCACTTCAAAATTCCGTGAGAATTCTTTGATTTTCCGGGATAAAAAATATTTTTTTCTACCTACCTCTGGCATGAAAGCAATCTCAGTAGGAACCTTTGTTAAGATTAGTTTAATCACTGTTGATCAGTGAAATGGTAAAATTTATTTCGTAAAAGATCTTTAACTCCACGAAGATCTGTTACTAAATATTTGATTTTATTTGAATACTAATTCATTAGAACACCTAATTGGTGTAATCTAGCGTAATTATTTAGTGATTTGTCAAAAAAGGCGGCGCCATTTTAAAATATTTATTCGATAGGTATTTGTTATAGCGGCCATAGAAATCCACATTCGGTGAAAACTTTAACTCCTTACCTATTACAGTTCGTGAGATACAAGTACAGCCCGCTGACAGACGGACAGCAGAGGCTTACGGCGGTTACGCACTTATCCGATCCGAGTCCGTGAAAATACATTCCGACGTTGCCATAGAACTATTTGTATGGTAGCTGGTACATATGACCTAGGTATTAACAATATCTAGGTCCGTGTTTTCACGGATTCGAATCGGATGAGTGTGTTATCGCTCTTATTACCAGCAGGGTTATGCTGTATCTGGTCTCCTGTTGGCACTTTTCGGCTACGAATCAAAAAAGAAAGCTGAGTTGCTGGTTGGTTGGTATGTTTATGTTTATACTTAGGTATATAATGTTAAATTGTATGTAAGTACGAATAGTAGAATAGATGAATGCAGAACGTACAGGAACAACAATCGGTACACTTGTAGGTACAGCAGGTACACAGTAGGTACAACGAATTCCTCAGCGTGGACTTAGAATTCCCGACGTCATGCTCGCTCACAATTTGCATGCGCACGATTTATGCTAATTTATTTAAAAGATTTTGATACACTCGTTGCAGTTATATTCGTTTGTTAGCGATGGCCATGATTGCTAATTTTATTTAAATCATTTTCGTTTGGTGAAATTGTCATTTCACAAGCGATTTTTCATGGAAATCTGTTTGTTTTGAAACATATTTTTCATTAATTTCCTTTATTTTTTTCAATATTCTAGTTTGTAAGGGGAGAGCACTATAACACATCAGTGGCTCGACCTACTTTTGGCTGTAAATTTTTGAAACAATAAATGATTTATTTATTTATTTAAATTAATTTAACTAGCAATTATAATCAACATCAATAGAAATGGTAGAAATAATAGGAAAATAGTTAAAACTTGCATATTCATTTGGGTTGCATGCCGTAAGGTAGAATGTTGCACAACACTAACAACTCAAAACTCAAACTCAAATCATTTATTCAGATTGGGTATTAATGTAATACACTTTCTGGTTGTTACTTGCTGAATTTGCAATACAATGATGTAGTGGTGATAAGTAATAGATAAACTTAAAATTAAAGCTAGGAGGGTTCCAAACGCGCCCAGGTCTGAGAAGGACCCACAACAAACTCAGCCGTCAGCCGGGTACTTATTCTTTTTTATTATCATCACTTTACAAAATAATATATTTATTAAGATCTAAATGATAACTAACTCTAATTTGCAATATTTGAATTGCTATTATTTCGCAGGTTGGTTTTCACGGAAAGTGAATTTTTGAACTTATGATTATAGGTACCTACAGTTTTAGGTTAGGTTTTTTTTGGCGGCAATAATTGAACTAAATGTTTTTCTCTTTCTAACACGCTGCGATGCACCTGTTCTCGCTCACGCGCTCTTTAGTTTGAAGACCGAGCGCACGCCAAAAAGCTTAGTGCTTTTCGCGGGCGCTCGGGCGGGATTAAATATAGATAATAATTTTTAAACTTTGCGAGATATTGCTGTGATTTTTCACAAGCTACATAGCAAGTGTAGGTACATAATATGAAAAGACTTTTCATATGATTTTTCACAAGCTAACTGTGAAATAGTACAGCTCTGGCTTGTAATATCAATTGGGCGCATGTTTCCTCCTAGTTACATTGTTTATGCTGACCTGTGCTGTGCTGTGCTGTGCTGTGCAGTTAGCGATACTATTGAGATAGATCAGACAAACACAATTATATTGCTTGTTATTTAATTTCAGCAGTTACTCGTATAATGAGGTATTACTTGTATGTGTTGATAGCCTAGTGGTTAAGACGTCAATTCGGGAGGTCGGGGGTTTGATCCCGGGCACTCACCTCTAACTTTTAGAAACTATATACCTATATACGTTACGTATAAGCATTTAAATATCACTTGTTTTAACGGTGACGAGAAACATCGTGAGGAAACCTGCATGCCTGACAGTTCTCCATAATGTTCTCAAAGGAGTGTAAGTCGGTGAGTATGCCACACCTGCCCAGCGTGGTGGATTATGGGCAACCCCTTCTCATACAACTTTCAGTATCATCTTCTGTCTATCTATCAGGTTTATTTTTATTTTATTTTTTATTAAGATACAAGTTGGCCCTTGACTGCAATCTCACCTGATGGTAAGTGACGATGCAGTCTAAGGTGGTGGTAAGTTACAAGTATTTATAACCGCAGTCTAACAATTATTCAGAACCAATAGGTAGGTATTTGTTATAAGTATATCTATTAATATCAGATCAGTGGTCAACAGATTGTGCGGAGCGCCGCGCGCCGGCGCACGCGCAACGCAAGGTGCGTTTTGGAGGGGCCACCGACCTCGGGCTGCGGGCCCCAGTGCCCAGTGTAGTTCACTTCATTAGGACCTTGATTTTAAATAACTAAACTAACCAGATTTTATAACTAACTAACTAACTGATCAGAAATGATATTCGTAGAGAACCAGATTAACCGACATAGCGCCTCGCACCGGAAGGCTCAGTGTTGGTAGGGGGCAGACACCTGACGTTGGACGGACGACATCTGACGAGTCGCAGGGAGCCGCTGGATGGCGGCGCCGGCGGCGCAACACCGTGACGTGTGGAAGTCCCTACAGGACACCTATGTCCAGCACTGTACGTCTATCGGTAGATGATGATGATGATGATGATGATGATGATGATGATGATGATGAACCAGATTTTAGATGTAACTAGGAACCATCCGGGGCTTCGCTCAGCGAAAATATTAATCCACTAGCTTAGCTTACTTATGGTTTTCGAACCCCTATTTTACCCTCTTAAGGGTTACCATGCCGTAGCTTCCTACCAAGTACCAGACCAGATTAGAGATAATTTAAAAATTATAAGTTCCCAAATTGTCTTTGCCGGAAATCGAACCCAGGACCTCCTACTACTGAGACCGCAACGCCAACACTGGACCAGGGAGCAGGGAGGTCGGCAAGATGCCTAGTAGCGCAAGTGCATAGATACCTACCAGAATACCGTTTGGAGAACGAGAGTGGAAATTTGTGGCTTAATTACAGAGTCACTGTCACGCACGCTGCCCAGCCTAATGCGTGCTATTTTATATCACTTTATATTTCCACGAATTTACACCCAAAACTACAATTATTAAGATATCAATCAAGAGAGTTTGCGATAAGAAATAACTAAGTCAAAACAATTCTAAGAAAAAGTTGCTGGAACTTTCTTGTGTTTCTTGCTGGCTCTACTCAGTAGAATGTCCTTTCCAAACCGCAGGCATAAAGTAATGTACATCGGCATTTAGAATGACATTTCGGCTTTGTAGAGCGTTGCCTCTGTCACTCATACCTATATGACGTTTTGTCGGTCTCAACGACATCAATGCTCTACAAATCTGCTATCTCCTAAATCTAAAGGTCGACGTACATTACTTTATATCACGTACTGTACACTCTTAACATACCTTATCATAAGCGGCACATGCTGTTCTACACGATATCCATAAATTCATTTCATTTCAGTTTAACAAATTCGTATGCACATTTTAATTAAAACACACAGATACCACACAAATAGGTACACAGTACACACAAACTTTCAAAACAAATATGTATGTATGGTTCCACATTATTAATTTGATCTCTAGCTCCCGAAAAAAGGAAAACAGTATAAAAATATTTCCGCGAGGTTATCAAGAGCTTCAATAATGATATCAATTATGCGTATATGTGTATTGTTTAAAAGAGAACATTTAACTTGGGTACTAATATTTACACTGCAGCACACCTGTGCATATAACTTTCAACGAAACATGTTGAAAAGGTTAATTATATTTCATATTGTTACCTGAATACAACATAATACCTAATAATTGTTATTATAATTGAACAAGATTTAACTGTCTCACCAGTGAGGGTTGGCTCATTTGCGCAAAGGGTCAAACCATTCTTGGCATCATTCTATGACTGTATAAATCATGTATGTCGTGTCATTAGGCCATAGGCTAGCTATAAATTTCATTGAAACATTGAAAAAAAAACTAAAAATTTAGAGGTCTGCCAAACGGTTTTAAATTGAAATTTGAAATTATGTATTTATTTGCAAGAAACATTGTACTGAAGATGTATTGTATTGTATTGAAGATGTTATCATAATTTATAGGTATTATTAATAATTATCCAATATGTTTCGTCAATTGACATGTAAAATATGTTATGAGTTGTCTACATGATCTCTATTGACCCATAAAGAATACTTCCCTTTTTTGCACAATTTTGATAATTAGGTATGTACATTGAAATATGCTTTTGAGCATACATAAAATATCATAATACATTAAAATACATAAAATATCATAATAAATTTTTATGTCCGGAGGACTTAAAAGTCTCCTAACAGAGCAATTTATATGTATTGCTCTACATTCTCTACAAATTGCTTTATTGCGGTACGAGGCAGGTTATTACATTAAATTAGTATTACGATAATAACAAATAACTTTAAAAGTTTTCAAAAACCTGACTGCAGTTTACACTGTATCAGGTATGGTGTTTAATAAGTAAAAATAATTGAAAAAAAATCACGTTTTTAAAATTTATTATTAAAAAAAAAAATTATAGCCAGTGTCACTCTGGATGATGTAAGAATTCTAACCATATCCCATACTTCCAAATCTTTTCAGGCATTTAGAAGTTATGAGGGAATAAAGAAAGTCACATAGTTACATGAACCCTGAACACATTAGGCATCTTGTTTTGGGCGGTTGATGGGCAAAAAAATATTTGAATTTAACTGCCTTAACGAGAATCGAATCGTATACTTCTTTGTGGTTAGGGTGAACTAAGCAAAGTTTCACCAAAAACTTTATTTTATTTTTATTCCATTACAAGTTAGCCCTTGACTGCGATCTCACCTAATGGTAAGTGATGATGAAATCTAATATGGTAGCGGGTTAACATGGAAGAGGTTTGGCAGTATTATTACACTTAACGGTTTCTACACGGCATCGTACCGGTACGCTAAATCGCTTGGCGGCACGGCCTTACCGGTAGGGTGGTACCTAACCACTGCCGTAACCTCCCACCAGACAAACTTAAAGGGAGTGAGCTGATTTTGGCACCTACTTACAAAAACTTTTTATACCCTTTGGCGTAAGAACTACTGAGCTCGTGTGTGGATTGACCAAACATATTAACGAGCAGTCGTCAGTCAATATTAGCTCACAAACGATCGTTTTAGGCGAAACCAAACACTGTGGGCGCTCGCAAATACTGAGCCGACTTCAAAAGAAGTGGCACAAATAGTTTAGTTAACGTGCTCAAATAATGTCGATCAAGACACATGAGTTTACTAAGATAGATAGGAAACTTTGTTCCACACAAAACAAGAAAAAAAGCACAAATCAGGACGCAAGTTTTGATTACAACTACACAATTTCAACTCAATCGGATGTTCGATGCGTGAATGCGCAGGTATCGAATGAACGAACAAACAAACATACAATTTTTTAATAGGGCTAACTTTGAATATGATTTTGTATTTAAATTCAATAGTAATTTAACTCATTAATAAATCCGGTTTTAGTAGATAACAGTCAGTAAGTAATAAGTTGATGGTCGCGAGGTTTTTGTTAAACCACGGTTAAAGCGATGTTTTATATTTTGTATTTATTCCTTTTATTCGACGAGAATATGAAGTAAAAAATTGTAATAAAAATATTTAGCTGTAAATACGACCTCCCTAGCGCAGTGGTAAGCACTGTCGTCTTATTAGTGGAGAGTCCCGGGTTCGATTCCTGGCAGGGATTTGGCATGTTTTAATTTCTAAACTTCTGGTTTGGTCTGGTGGAAAGCTTCGGCCGTGGCTAGTTACTACCCTACCGGCAAAGCCGTGCCGCCAAGCGATTTAGCGTTCCAGTACGCTGTCGTGTAGAAACCAAAGGGGCATGGGTTTAATAAAAACTGCCATACCCCTTCTAGGTTAGCCCGCATCCATCTTAGACTGCATCATCACTTAACACCAGGTGAGATTGCAGTGAAGGTCTAATTTGTATCTGAAAAAAAAAAATATACCTACCCATAGACTTATTATAGTAGGTAAATCACATCACTGTATATATCTACCTAATAGACGAAAACGATATTATTGAATATGAATTTGAATAAGTAGGTATAGGATAGGTTGTAAAGCGAGATACACAGAAATGCCGGATTAAAACGTGTTCCTTACAGAGCGCCTCTTGTTAGACTTGTCTACGTTTAGTGTACCTAGATGTCTAGGAATGTGAACCCATACTAACCAGTGACCACTGCTTTAAACGAACAAGGTATGAAGAATAGTGCTAGAAACACACTTCACACCCGCTATGAATATAGTAAACAATAATAATACTTATTACTTTCCAAAAAGTTTACTTACGCTATCTCTCCCTTATCTACCCTATTCACTACCCCATATTATAAATGAAATAATGCTCTGGTGGGAGGCTTCGGCCGTGGCTAGTTACCACCCTACCGGCAAAGCCGTGCCGCCGAGCGATTTAGCGTTCCGGTACCATGCCGTGTAGAAACCAAAGGGGTATGGGTTTAATAAAAACTGCCATACCCCTTCCAGGTTAGCCCGCTATCATCTAAGACTGCATCATCACTTACCATCAGGTGAGATTGCAGTCAAGGGCTAACTTGTATCTGAATAAAAAAAAAAAAGTGCTTTTGTGTGTTGGTTTGTCCTTTAATCTCGTGGCAAGGAGTTCCAACAAGATTTTTGAAAACCTCGTCCACAGAGACGAAGCGCGGGCATCAGCTAGTTTAATTATAATGAAGAATTAAACATGTTTCTTTCCAATTAAGAACTTTATGGCTACTTTATAACCATAATGAACTTATTATACCTACCTATACTAAAGTTTATACTATCTTTATGGTAAGTTGTATTACATAATATTGTACAATTCATATGTTAAGATGAGTATCACAATCATAAACGCGAGTCCATATTTCATAACATAAAATACCTTCATTTTTCTATTACGACCTCAAAATTAGTTCGACAATAAAGATTTAATTATGATAACGACGTGGCAGTCACACTACATTCTCTCATGTGTCCTAGAAAGGAGATTACAATGTAAGTACATTATCCTAACAATAAGCTGCACGGGACCTTGGGATGACATGATGATGACGGCCTTCCTGCTTCCACTCTTGACGAAAGCAATCAAAGGTCAGCCACGTTTTTCATTCACACTGAAAATAGAGAGAGAGCCCGCGAGTGCCAGACCTTCGTTATTTTATAAAAGCTGATAGTTTCTCTGCGTATTGTCCCCAACACAGGGAGGAACGATTTAATACTATGAAGTTTGGATCATGGTGGCTTTGGGAGATAACAGGTATTACCTAACAAAAATCCTACGTCAAAGTACAAAGTAATTTTTTTTAATATTTTCTCTGGAAGTAGTATTAGAAATGACGTCATGCATTGCCAGACGCTTAGTGTCATGGCTACCTCAAGGGTTACTTTTATAAAATAACGAAGGTCTGGCCCTCGCGGGCTCTTAGTCCGAAACATTTCCGCGCGAAAACAATAATTTATTAACTGGTTTTCTTATCTTTTTTCACATTATTCTGTTGAGAATTTTGAGGGTTAGAACTATTAGTGGATGACTTCAATGGTGCAAGTAGAAGGTCTTACCTACAAATCTTAGATTTTTCTTTGACTTGGGTCTGTTTGGATGGAGACTTCAATTATGGCCTTTCATACTTATTAGTGGCGAAAACGTATTGCATTGGCTGATTGCATCAGGAAACAATATGAAAGTTTTCAGATTGGCTTCTTTCTTTCCTGGGCAGAAGGAAATCCTCATATGCCTGACTTACTGAGGTCCTCTCAAGGACCTACGGACTAAAATCTCCGGAATTTCTCTGGCCGTTTTTTCCGGTAGGTACTGCAATGAGTAAATCAACAAAACTAAGCCTGTCCGACTAGGCATCGTTTGCGTTTGGTCGTGAACCTTTCATCGTTCACACGCCGTTTCATTGTTGACTGTACCTTTATTCCATCCCTCTTCAGTCAGTCAGTTCAGTTCAGCATCTGTGGCACCCAGCTGTCTTTAGTAAGAGGTTTTCTGTCTCCACGTGACAAAAATTTCAATTGGGACTAGGATAGTTGCATACTACATCGCGATTATCGCATTTTGGCTAACCTATAAATTACACAAAAATTCGGTGAAACTCAAGCGGAATTTGACTGAATTTTAGTCTAACTTTCACTTACAAGTAGCTCATACCTGCTCGTAGCTCTCCTGTACTTATAAAATCCCGTTAAATTGTACAGTAATGAGGAAAAGGCGACGCAAGCTCTGCGTGTGCGCGCACTGTCAACACGCGTGGTCGTATCACGGAAGCATTGCTGGCAGCCGTGCGTTGTGTGCACAAGTGTGCGTGCGTGGAGGACGCCCAGCTGACCTCCGAGGGTGTTTACTCTGTTACAGCAGCTGTGGATGTGCCTGGCAGGCATAGCTCAAGGTCTCTCTAATTAATGATTTGAGTCTCTCTAATTAATGATTCCCTTTTTGGGACAGTTTTGCGCCGCATTCGGGTTTTTCGGTCAGACAATTATTTTTTATCATAATCATAATCATAATTTATTATTACAAATACACGTTTTATAGGTGGTACAGCAGTCAGGTCACAGTGTAGTATTTACCATTATACTTAATGGTGTGCAATAGTTACCTACCTAGCATTTACAATTATTGTGTTAATTACATGAATGACAATGACAATCACGATAAACGGAAATTGAAAAGTATTATTAACATAGAAAATATATTATTAGTAAATGTAATTTTAGATTAATTTTATTGTAATTCGCCTTCGTAAAATAATGGCCTATCGGAGCTACGTAATGGGGGTGGTTTTCTCGGTTGAAATGCGTGGAAAGCCGTATTTATTTAAGCGGTAAGTAATTCTTTTATTTTCGTTGAAATTTTTTTTTCATGTTGATTACACCTTATACCCAGTGGCGTGCACAGTGTTTGAAGCCAGGGTAAGCATTAGTTAGGTAGGAATCTGTTTACTGACAGGTCATAATGAAAAATATGCATTGAGCTATTACAACTAGGGTAAGCAGTGCATTTATGCCTCTATGACCTGCACGCCACTGCTTATACCTACCTTTTTCAAATTGCATTCATATCTGTCTGAGTGCATCACTGACACATATGATTATGTGCATTTGCAGCCAAGCGCTAATTTAACGAACAAAAAATTTAAAACTCTTGTAACATACATTGTAACATCCACCGTTTACAAATAAATAAGGGCTGCTTGTCCATTAATCACAGAAGTCATAGGAATCCTGTAGTACAAGACCGAAATAGCTGGCCAGTGGTCTCATGCTGTTAACACTGCTCTCTCGAACCGGCCGATGAGAGAGCCTAAGATACAGCTTGCCTCGAGCCAAATTAATTAGACGCAGCACGCACGGGAGCCGCTTCATAACATATTTCACGCGACGCAGCCGCCGGGGACTGCGGCACGACACTAAACCATGCTTGACATTTCACCAGGTTTTTTAGGGTTCCGTACCTCAAAGAGAAAAGGGAGCCCTTATAGGATCACTTTTTTCTCTGTCTTTCTGTCTGTCAAGAAACCTAGAGGGTACTTCCCGTTTACCTAGAATCATGAAATTTGGCAGGCAGGTAGGCCTTACAGCAGACGTAAGGGAAAAAATCTGAAAACCGTGAATTTGTTGTTACATCACAAAAAAAGTTAAAATGTGTTCATGAATAAATATTAGTTTTTTCAAATATCAAAGTAAGATAACTTAACAAATGCATTATGCATAATAGTTTTTGATTGATCATGCAAACTGTCCAAAAAATACAACTGTAATACGGAACCCTCGTTGCGCGAGTCTGACTCGCACTTGGCCGGTTTTTTTTATCCGAGACGTACCTAAGTACTAGGCACACGGTAAGATGGACAAAGAAACGTGTCTCTAGAGGCCAAATCGATATGCTACAGTAAGTATATATTTCGGAGAGTGTGCCCAAGAACTTTTTGACCTGGTTCCTCTTTCACCTTTCTACTATCGTACCGCAAGACATTGTCAGGGTAGTATACATTGTACCCGATACAAAGTCGAAATTCCAAGGATACGTATGAAGCGATTTGGATCCTCGTTTCTGGTTCGAACCACGCGGATATGAAACCTTTCGGCATCAGGTTTCTCCTTCACTTTTAATATAGATACCTTCGAATCAAGAGTGAATAGGCAACTTCTAGGCATCCGCACTCTATCTTAGGCTGTATCATTCAACTAGGGCTTAGAATATAATATTATTATTAGTGCAGAACTAGGGTAAGCAGCATGACCTGAATGCCGCGGAGTATGACATGTGTGATAGTTTAATAACCAGTATGTATCAGGTGTTATTATATGGTTTCACATGTATTTTTTGTATAAAGAGAGAAGCAGATGAAATTTGGAGATAATACTAGAAACATAAAGCACTAAGTGGAACTAACGGCCGGCTAACGGCTAACTGGATATTATTCCGAATTTGCTCAATAAAAATAGAAATGTACGAGCAAGCTTGTGTTTTATTGTTATCAACTTAGATTATTCGTAAACGTTATCTTCGGTTTCACTATTTGGCGAAATGGGAAATGAAATATAAATTGCATCTGTTTCAATATAGATATAAGAAGGTAATTATTGTTCATATATATTACTACATACCTAATATTGGATAATTAATAATTTTATGTTAACATCTTAAGTAGGTACAATGTTTCTTAAATAATTTCAATTCAATTTCAATTTTCCCATCGCTGCCCAACCCATCCATCACTATCCATATTATAAATGCGAAAGTGTGTTTATTTGTTGGTTTATTGGTTTGTCCTTCAATAACACAGGATAAAGAGGCATTGGAGAGTGGCATAGGCCTAGTACCTACTTTTTATCTCGGAAAATCAAAAAGTTCTTACGGGATTTTAAAATCTAAATCTATGCGGACGAAGTCGCCGGCATCTGCTAGTAGGCTAAAGATTACATAATAAGTACCGCAGACGAAGTCGCGAGAAAAAGTTATTTAGGTAGGTACTTCTACCTAGATATCGATATGTAATATTATGACCATGTCAAACTAGTATGAAATCACATCGTAAGGTCGGGGGTCCGTGTTGCAATCCCGGGCATGCGCCTTTACGCACTGCAGTTACGTGCGTGTAAAGCAAAATGTCACTTGCTGTAACGATGAAGAAAAATATCGTTTGGATGCCTGAGAGTTTTCGATAATGTTCTCAAAGGTGTGTGGAATCTGTAAATTTGCACATGGTCATGCTCATTGTGAGAGGAGACCCTGGCTCGGTAGTGAGCCAGCGATGGGTTGTTGCTGATGATGATTGAGACGTCACTAAACCGTTCAGTCATAATATTATGATACGAAATGCGTCAATGAAATGAATATGTATAGCAGTACGCGCACGCGTCACGCTAAGTTATTAAAAAGCGAACGTTGAGAAGCGTTTTAACATGACGATAGAGATATTATAATGTAATATATTATATGAATCCACGATTTATAATTTAATTAGTCAAGTCTCAAAAGCCTGCAATCTAAAATCTCAACAGGTTTCTAAAAGCCTCGGTCGCGGACAAGTGCGCTGCTCCAAAACGTCGGGTAATTAAAAACCGTCGTTACGCCAATTAATTCCTCAAAGTCAAAAGTTTTGCTCACGCGCACACAACCTCCACACAACACGGACAAACTTTACACAGTGCAAATACACCTCTAGACTAAAGCTACGCGAGTAGATGGACACACAGTGGTAGTTGGAAAACAGATCAAAATTTTTTGGAGTCTCGACTCTCGATATGGTTTGGAGGCTTAACGACCCGAGTGAAGTAGTGACGGCTAATTAATTCTGACCGACTAACTAGCCACAGATTTATATTGCGAGTGGTTTCTCTCGAGCCCGTACTGTCTTTTTAATTAGAGTTTATAGCGCAATAGGCGAACGGGTTTGCGCGCGGAAATGTTCGAGATAAATGTAAAAAATATTATCCTGTCAATAAATCTTTGAGTATACATTGTAACTTGGTGAGTGATAAAAAACGGGGATTATTGTATCCAAATAAGGTTGAGAATATTGGGCTGATAACTCGATGCTGTCCGGCATTCTGAACCAGTGCCAGTGGTTGATTCAGTCATTCATAAACACTGCTAAAAGTTTATTTTGCATTTAAGTTTATTTCTGTCTGTTAAAGACGTCATCGCCAACAATAGTACGTATCAAAATGTGGTACAATTCTTGCAATTCACGAAGGCTAGTGAATTTTACTTGTGGTAACGTCGTTTACATGGTCATGGCGTAAGTGTGCGTGCATGTCGGACCAATCAGTAGCGAGCAAGCGCTGTCAAACGCACACAATTAGTGTACCTTACGTATACCGATACGACTTAAACACAAGCATGAGTCAGTGGCCTTCGTAAAATGCAAGAACTATACCTACTTAATAAATATTTGCTACAAAACACTAGACATTTCGACAAGTTTTTAATCTTTGCACAATATAAATATCAAGCTTATCGAGACGCTAAAATAAGCAAAATTATTCTAACAAAGAACATTATATGAACTTATTTACCATATTAATATAAATATTTTTTATTCAATGGATAAAAAATTGCGTTGAAACCAGATTAAAAATGTTTATTGAATAGTAAACAGCTGACTCACCGATTAACATAAACCTTTTTATGCCACACATTTAAACCACTACATAAGTACATGACATACTGTAGTGGTAAAATTAATACGAAAATATATGACATGAAGGCTTCTTTGGGATATTTTTCTTTATTGTTAAAGCAAGTGATATTAGTTAGTTAACTCTAAACGCATGTACTCATAACTTCTAAAAGTGAGAGATGTGTATCCGGGACCGAACCCATGACTTCCCGAATAACAGGCGGACGTCTTAACCACCAGACTATCACCATACCCGTGTTAAACATGCACATAATATGCCCACTGAGACCTCTAGATCGACGATAGTGCGGTAATCGACACCACGGATGGAGTCACGCCATAGATAAGTAACATTAAGCTATCAATAGTACTTTGTTAACATGAGATCACATCGGAGGAAGCTAACGGCTTTTTGCGAGGAAGCATAAAAAGTTACATGAGAACCTATTGCTTCGAATAATTGGTCCATCTACACCAGAGGCTGTCAAACTCTCGTTCGATTTTGCCAAAAAACCAGCCAAGTGCGTGTCAGGCTAGCGCACCGAGGGTTCCGTACTACAGTCGTATTTTTTCGACATTTTGCACGATAATTCAAAAACTATGATGCATAGAAATGAATAAAAATCCGTTTTAGAATGCACAGGTAAAGATCCCTTTCATATGATACCCCACTTGATATAGTTACAATATCTTAATTCGAAAATTGAAAATACTAACTATTAGTTCATGACCACAATTTAATTTTTTTGTGTGATTTAACCCTAAATTCACGGTTTTCAGATTTTTTCCCTTATGTCTGGTAGAAGACCTACCTACCTGCCAAATGTCATGATTCTAAGTCATCGGGAAGTACCCTGTAGGTTTCTTGACAGACCGACCGACAGACAGACAGACAGACAACAAAGTGATCCCATTTAAGGGTTCCGTTTTTCCTTTCCTAATACCTACCTATCTAGTCCAATCGTTATCGTGGTGGGTGGGCGGTACATTGCTATGGTACTGCATGTCGTATACATACAGATTTATTACCATCGTCATCGGTTTAGGCCATAGTCCGCCAAGCTGGCCAAGTGCGAATTAGCAAACTTCACACATCTTTGATAACATTTTGGAGAACTCTTAGGCATGCATGTTTACCTTCACCATTAAAAAGCAAGTGATATTTAATTGCTTAAAACTTAACTCCGAAAAGTTAGAGGTGCGTGCCCGGGATCGAACCCTGACCTCTGACCTCCCGAATAGGAGATGGACCACTCAACCACTAGGCTATTAAGGCTCATTAGTCTGGTTTTATTTTCAGCAAGTTAAGCCTGTTCATTGTGTTCACACTTTGGGAAGCAATGACAGTAAAGCCATCGGAAAGGCTGTAGGAAGTTGCGGAATGACATTGTCACTGAGCTTCATTCTGCTTGACTGCGCCGCTACAAGTTCGCCACTCACTGCGGGGCCACGACTCGCTCGCAGAGGCGGGAGCTTTGGGAAGCAATGACAGTAAAGCCATCGGAAAGGCTGTAGGAAGTTGCGGAATGACATTGTCACTGAGCTTCATTCTGCTTGACTGCGCCGCTACAAGTTCGCCACTCACTGCGGGGCCACGACTCGCTCGCAGAGGCGGGAGCTTTGGGAAGCAATGACAGTAAAGCCATCGGAAAGGCTGTAGGAAGTTGCGGAATGACATTGTCACTGAGCTTCATTCTGCTTGACTGCGCCGCTACAAGTTCGCCACTCACTGCGGGGCCACGACTCGCTCGCAGAGGCGGGAGCTTTGGGAAGCAATGACAGTAAAGCCATCGGAAAGGCTGTAGGAAGTTGCGGAATGACATTGTCACTGAGCTTCATTCTGCTTGACTGCGCCGCTACAAGTTCGCCACTCACTGCGGGGCCACGACTCGCTCGCAGAGGCGGGAGCTTTGGGAAGCAATGACAGTAAAGCCATCGGAAAGGCTGTAGGAAGTTGCGGAATGACATTGTCACTGAGCTTCATGCTGCTTGACTGCGCCGCTACAAGTTCGCCACTCACTGCGGGGCCACGACTCGCTCGCAGAGGCGGGAGCTTTGGGAAGCAATGACAGTAAAGCCATCGGAAAGGCTGTAGGAAGTTGCGGAATGACATTGTCACTGAGCTTCATGCTGCTTGACTGCGCCGCTACAAGTTCGCCACTCACTGCGGGGCCACGACTCGCTCGCAGAGGCGGGAGCTTTGGGAAGCAATGACAGTAAAGCCATCGGAAAGGCTGTAGGAAGTTGCGGAATGACATTGTCACTGAGCTTCATTCTGCTTGACTGCGCCGCTACAAGTTCGCCACTCACTGCGGGGCCACGACTCGCTCGCAGAGGCGGGAGCTTTGGGAAGCAATGACAGTAAAGCCATCGGAAAGGCTTCGACGACGACCACAAGGATCGAAGTCATTTAATCACATAATCTTCAATTGTGTAATATCGCACTTTTCACACTCGCCCCGAGCTGTGTGGCTTTACTCACGTCTCTTCATTGCTTATACGACAAAGTCGTGGCCCCGCAGACTCACGTCGCTATCGATTTCGGAACGAGTGTGTTTAAAACATGTTGGAATCGACAAAATTTTCTATTCACTAATCAGTGCGTTGGTTTTTTGTCTCGATGATTTATTGACCGAATCGATTTTGTGGACAGATTGCTTATTGATTATATCGACGTTTGTCGTAACCATAAAAACTCGTGTTCCGCACATACCGTTTGTTCACGCACCAATAACTTTTTAGTTATAAAAATATTGGTAGAGTGGTAAGAATGTAAGGTAAAGGTAACTAATTAAAAAAAATTGCAGTAAGACTCGTGGAACAATGTAACTTCAAACCAGTTGTAAATGAAGAAATTAAACAACACGATTACTCTGCCAAAAACGAACCGAAAAGTAAAAATTTTCACATTTTGAAATAGCGCCGCCCACACAGTCTCCATATTGAAGTCACTGGTGATGATAAGAATAAAAATAATCTTTACCTTACCTACCTAAGTACATAGGTTATGTGCAAGCACTAATGAAATGTAATTCTGATGTAAGGATTTTAACAATACCCCATGCATCCAAATCTATTTATTCATTTAGAAGTTACTAGCTGATGCCCGCGACTTCGTCCGCGTGGAATTAGGTTTTTCAAAATCCCGTGGGAACTTTTGATTTTCCAGGATAAAAAGTAGCCTATGTCACTCTCCAGGTCTTTATCTATACCCATGCAAAAAATCACGTCAATCCGTTGCACCGTTGCGACGTGATTGAAGGACAAACCAACAAACCAACAAACAAACACACTTTCGTTTTTATAATAAGGGTACCGATGAGGGTATGATGAAGGGTACTGATGGTGGAATAAACAAACTTAGTACTTACATCTTGAACCCTGAAAACATTATGTACTTACACTTGTTTTTTGGACAGTCTAGTTGTGTAAACACTAATCAAGTGTGTGTCAGAAATCAGAATACACATAAGAAGTTCGTAGTAGGTACCTACTGCTACTTAGTTGCTAAAAAATTTTGACTGGCATTACTTCTTAAACGGTAGTTTTTTAGGGTTCCGTACCTCAAAAGGAAAAACGGAACCCTTATAGGATCACTTTGTTGTCTGTCTGTCTGTCTGTCAAGAAACTTACAAGGTACTTCCCGTTGACCTAGAATCATGGGCAGGTAGGTTGATCTTATAGTTGACATTTGGGGAAAAATCTGAAAACCGTGAATTTGTGGTTACATCACACTAAAAAAAATTAAATTGTGGTCATGAACTAATAGTTAGTATTTTCAATTTTCTAAGTAAGATAACTATATCAAGTGGGGTATCATATGAAAGATCTTCACCTGTGCATTCTAAAACAGATTTTTATATATCATAGTTTTTGAATTATCCTGCAAAATGTCGAAGAAATACGACCGAAGTACGGAACCCTCATTGCGCGAGTCTGACTCGCACTTGGCCGGTTTTTTTTTCCAAATACTGTCTAAGAAACCTCATAATGATTTTAAGATACCTGTTCAACCAATTATCAGTCGAGGTAATTTTTTCAACTCTCACTTTTCATGTTCAGGAGTTTCAAAGTTAGCGCTGTGTCAAATTAGTAATAGGCATCTTCTAGGCAAGCACGCTCCATCTTAGGCTGCCTGGCAAGATGATCTTGCCAGGTCTGATTGCAGCCAAGCGCTAGTCTATAAATTAAATAAAGTCAAATAGATACGGTTAAACGGATAGGCCGTGAAAAGGTAACAGACTAGGAGCGTGGGAGTATCGGTTAAGGAGGTCATTAATGTTTGTTTTCAGAACACTAATCACCATGAAATATGCTGATACTTTGCATGCATCGTGCCCGAAAACACGAGCGATAGCGGCTGAAAACTGCAAATGAGTTCGTTCAAGATCACAATCACACTGTCTGCATCATTCATCGCATTACGAACACGATTAAGCGCTATAAATATTTAATTGCGCTGTAAATAATGTATGAGCGCATTATATTAAACGATGAGTACAGCGCCGGCGGCGCGAGAATCGGCGGGATACGCAGGATTTGGTAGCATATCAGTTCTCCCTCCAATTTTATGGACTTTCAAGTCAAGAGTGAATCTTCTAGGCAAGCGCGCTCCATTTTGGTCTGCATCATCACTTGCCACCAAGTCAAGCGCTAGTCTAAAAATTAAAAAAAATCTGACCTCAGAATTATACGCACCGCGCCCCTTCGACAGCAATCGTGTTACTTTTATATTTTACTAGAAAAAAGGTTCATTTTTCAAAAATCCCGTGGGAACTCTTTGCTATTCTGGGATAAAAAGTTGCCTATTTTGGCATTTAGTATATGGATATGTATTAATTAGGTAGTGATTTGTGGTACGCACAAACCTCTAAGTAGATGTTAGCTAATTAGCTAATCAAAGATTTACAGAATTTTAGGTAATATCGCCTTTACTATTGCTATGATGGATGGTTAGGGCCAGGGGGTCAATGTCACACGGGTAGTCAAGTGGCAGTGAGTCGCGGCCTAATATTTGCGCAGCCAAGGAGAGCCTCTCACGCCTACCGCGCTAGGAAGCCGTGTCGACACCGGCACCACCACAGCCTAGCTATCATACAGTTCCGCATCGAACATATTAACCAAAGAGAGAAGCTTTATTGGTAAGCAAAAAAAATGGATTAAGATTAAAAACCAATTTTAAAAATATTTAATAGTTAGCAATAGTTTAAAGAAATATATTTAGTTAGTGGGCTCTTCAGGAACTTCCAACAAAGTGAAATCAAGCACATGTGGGAAAATATGAAAACACAGCGTATGCACTCACCAACAAAATACGATTTTACAACATCATATAGTTTTGCCAAACTGTACGATAGCTAAACTGTTGCGGTGCTCAAGGTACTTCGTTGGCACAATACGAGACAAAGCCGGTTCTAGCGCCAACATAACGGCCGATAAGCAAATTAAAAATAAGTTAAAAAACTTGGAAATTTTTATGGGCCGTTGACGACGAATTTAAGCAACCGTCCAAACTTAGTTTTCATTTAAAACTTTCTTCATAGTCCCAGAGCCGGCTGCAATTTTCTATCAATATAAACAGCAATTAATAAATTGTCATTTGTCAGCATACTACGTTCGAGAAGCTTCGGAAGTAATTATCATCCAAAATTCCTCGCTGCAAGAAGACCAAACTCGTCGAACATTGCGTGTTGCCAGTGATGACATTAAGATCCGAGACATGGTCGCTAACTGTGGGTCATAAGAAAGCTAAGAGTCACTCAGCGGGCAATGGAGAGAACTATGTGCGGAGTTTCTCAACGAAATCAAATTATAGACATAAGAAGATCTGTAGAAGAATCAGTGAAATCGGCATAAGTGGCAATGGGCAGGGCACATTTCGAAAAACCGATAGACATTGGGGTTCCAAGGTGCTAGAATATCGACCTCATACGGGAAAGGGCAGCGTTGGAAGACCCCCCATTAGGTGGACAGACGACATTCAACGAGTGACAGGGAGCCGCTGGATTCAGTAGGTCGATTTCGTAAAACCTGCATCAATCATTAATACAAACTTAATTGTTGTGATTGGCTGAATTTGTGCGATTCTTGTTGTAACAATACATTGTAGCCAATAGCGAGCGGGGGTCAACCAATCAGAGGTGATTGCGACCGTGACATTGTAGCTGTCATTCTACCGCAATCGAGCAGCTGGCAAGACCGTGGCGATTGGAGTCCCTACAAGAGACCTATATCCAACGGTTTTGACGTCTATCAATTAATAATGATGATGATGATGATGACTAGCGTCAGTACTTTATATGATGTACAAAAACAATATATTTTTTCAACCTACGTGTCGACAGTCGTCTCTCGGCGTACAATATTTTCCAAGCCATGCCGCCTGTGCGTCAGAGCGTTCAAATGAGTTATTTACGGCGAGATATCACTCGCCTCTCGCCTCACATGTAGCTCATTAGAATGTCGAGCTGTCATCTCAATTTCTCCGCTCACAGCAGGCACGTGCTGAATCTATCTATATCTACCTTTTATGAGAGAAATTGACAGACTCACATAGGTACCTATCAACGTACAGCTTAAATCGCTAAATCTAGAAACTTGAGACTCTGAATGTACGTTCTTTCTATAACGAACACCCCCATTAAGAAATATACAACTGTGGAGGGGGGGGGGGGGGGGGGGGGGTTGTACTAAACCGAGCGAGCAATACTATACTATCAACGCGCAGCTCAAACTACTGGACGGACCGGGCTGAAATTTGGCATGCATATAGCTATTACGACGTAGGCATCCGCTAAGATCAGTCGCGAGCATAAGCTAGTCATACATAAACACGCAGAAGCTCAAAAATATCGACTTTACCATGATGTTAATTTGGGGGCTGTTAAGTTTCTAGATATAGATAACATGAAAATTAAAATGAGACTCAAAAAGGACCAAATCGTTCGAACTGCGGCTAATAAGTGCATAAGTGCAGTGGTGTACTCTAATAGAATAAACTAAGGACAGTTATTGGACTATAAATGAGATTCAGAAATTAATCACAAGTAGAAGTTTAAGCTAAAGTAATATGTATGTATGGGCATCAGCTCGTCAAGTGTTCAAAAACTTCCATCAAGAATGTCGCAAAGGTCACACAATCTTTGTTTTACTTGCCTATCTTTGATTTTCATATCAATGTCGAATTAGTATTTAAATAAATGCTAATATCTGCTAAAGATCCGCTAATCGTTTTTTGCTGCAGTTTTAATTCTAGAGTAAGTAACACATCGCGCGGGGCGCTACCACTGCGCGATGATGAAAAAGTTCAATAATATTCATGACATGTTAATTCGACGGCACATAGGTGTGAAAGGCGCATAATTGAAAGCGCAGTGAGCTCTTGCCTAACCTTGTATTGGTGCAATTTGTGGTTCCAGTTTTTGACTTCGACTACACAAATTTCAAACCCCTATTTTACCCCCTTAGGGGTTCAATTTTCAAAAATCCTTTCTTAGCGGATGCCTACGTCATAATAACTATCTGCATGCCAATTTTCAGCCCGATCCGTCCAGTAGTTTGAGCTGTGCGTTGATAGATCAGTCAGTCAGTCACCTTTTCCTTTTATATTATATTTAGATTGTGTTTGCGTTTGAAGTCCATTGCCGGCGAGTTCACCTGATCTTTGTTGTGTTTGCGCTCTAAGTAGGTCTGTTATAATATGATTTTCATACACTTTCAATATTTTGTTTCCGCCTTGAACGAGGCGATGTCTAACCTGCCACAAGTGATCTTCTTCGTTTAGTGCTTACGCCACGCCATGTGGGGTTGGCACTTGGCACAACATGATCGTGAAGTGATAAAAAAGTAATGAAGTAATGGTCGCTTAGTGAAAAGAAATATCCTGCCACTAGAGGTTAATTAAGATAAAATGATATTCTTTCGCAAGTTGACAACTTTTAATTGGCAAACTGATTGTTTTCTTTAGATGGACGAGTCGAAGTCGAAAGACTCGCTCCGGCTCTCTTTCATTCAGCATATCGACCTTGAAATATTTTAAACTGTAAATACTTATACCTGTTTTAGTAGATTATTCGCAATCAAGTAGTTTTATCCATCGAAATACTATGACGCCCTAGTTCATGCTCCGATATTACAAGATCGTTTCGCCTACGACGCCATTAAAATGGGCGCAGTGACAAATTATGCGCAGTGCACATGCGCAGCCCCACGCAGTGCGCCCGCGCCGCGCGCTGAGCGACAATTATTCTGTATTGCCTAGGCATGCCATAGTGTTACTATCGATAACATTCAAGTTAATACTTACTTCCACTTCATATACAACAGTATTGGAATTTAGAGATCTGGCGTAGCGTAGGTACCTATATACCTTCCTACTGGCGAATATAGGTACGACGACGCAAAACACATTTTTAGGGTTCCGTAGCCAAAAACGGAACCCTTATAGAGTCGTCATGTCTGTCTGTCAGTCTGTCTGTCTGTCCGTATGTCACAGCCACTTTTTTCCGAAACTATAAGAGCTATTATACTGTTGAAACTTGGTAAGTTGGTAGATGTATTCTGTGAACCGCATTAAGATTCACACAAAAATAGAAAAAAAACAATAAATTTTGGGGGTTCCCCATACTTAGAACTGAAACTAAAAAACGAGATCTAGTAAGTAGTATTTGATGTATCGTGCAAAATGTCGATAAAATACGATTGTAGTACGGAACCCTCAATGCACGAGTCTGATTCGCACTTGGCCGGTTTTTGTCTTTGTCATAGTTTAGCCTTTTCTCCAACAAACAAATCTGACGTGTGCCTCTTTGATAGTTATTACAAGTAAGTAAGTAGTAAGTTGGAAGTGTGTGCCCAAGATCGAACCTGCGTCCTCAGATTAGAAGGCGGACGTCCTAACCACTAGGCAATCGCAGCTGTTGAAGGTGAGTTGAAAGCCATAATTATGGTGCATTGCTGTGTAATCGGCTATAACAGTCGAAATTTTTTTATGTTCTGGTAGCCCTGCGTTTTGAAATACCTAATCTCTATTTGTCTCTTTCGGGTGTACCTACGCGTCTGTCTAGTTCACCTGGTTCCTTGTCCGAGACCCAGTAATAATATAACAGGATTAAAAAAAAAGTGAAAAGCGGTAACAATGCAAATTAGCGGCAAATCCATACTAATATTATAAATGCGAACGTGTGTCTGTCTGTCTGTCTGCTAGCCTTTCACGGCCCACCCGTTCAACCTATTTTGACGAAATTTGGTACAGAGATAGCTTGCATCCCGGGGAAGGACATACTTTTTATCCCGGAAAGTCAAAGAGTTCCCACGGGGTTTTCAAAAACCTAAATCCACGAGAACGAAGTCGCGGGCATCAGCTAGTAGGTAATAATAATTGCGTATCGAGCGACCAGTAGTCCAGTATCGAGAACCAGTAGTGGGCGGCCGGCGAGCTATGCAAATGGCGGGCGACGGCTCCCGCGTTACGTGGCTAATGGGGCCGCTCCACTCATTTCCACTTCGTTCCAGGCCATTTTGTATTTATAGGCTGTGCCCTGAGAGGCTGCGTCCGCGCATCTAGCTACCTATTATTATCGAAGAGCAGTTCGCTTTAATTATTCATTGTTTTAAAGAGAGTACTAATTGGTAGTTTGAAGACCCCCCTGGCGCAGTGATGTTCGCTTTGTTTTAGCAAGTGTGAGGTCCTGGAGTTCGGGCTAGGTCTAAATGTATTCAGGTATGGTCTTATGGGAGTTCTCGGCCGTGGCTAGTTACCCCCTACTAGAAAAGCCATGCCGTCAAGTGATTTAACATTCTAGTACGATGATCTTTCATCGATCTTAACGCAACTTAATATCCGGTAAGATCGAATTCAAAAAAATTACTTGCCTAGTTACTTCGTTTCTTAAGAATCAAACGCGGCCAAGTGAGAGTCAGACTCCTACACGGAAGGCCCCGTACTACAGTCAAATTTTTTCAAAATTTTGCACGATAAATCAAAAACTATTATGCATAAAAATAAATAAAAATCTATTTTTGAATGTACTACCAAAACGCTTTCATATGATACCCCACTTGGTGTAGTTATCTTACTTTGAAAATTGAAAATACTAATTATTTGTTCATAGACACATTTTTTTTTGTGATGTAACCACAAATGTACGGTTTTCGAATTTATTCCTTTACTTGTGCTAAGTATAAGACCTACCAAATTTCATGATTCTAGGTCAACGGAAAATACCTTAGGTATAGGTTTTCTTGACAGACACGACGGACAAAAGGACAGACGGACAAACAGACAACAAAGTGATCCTATAAGGGTTCCTTTTTTAAGGTTAAAGTCCAGGTTAAAGTCTTGACATAAATCTAAATATATGTAAAAGGAAAAGGTGACTGACTGATCTATTATGACATCCGCTAAGAAAGGATTTTTGAAAATTCAACCCCTAAGGGGGCAGTACTAAATAAAATTAATAAATAAAAGTATTCATTTCATTTTATTTGGTTAAGGAACTATCCATTTCGTTTCAGTTTACAAACTTTCAAATTACAATATACGCTTACATAAATCATAATTAGACGTCGTAAAAACTATGATTGTAATCTAGATTAGCTAGCATTCGTAATTTTAAAACCGTTGGTATGTAAATGTGAACTAATGTGAAGGTTCACTATGTGTAAAGGTTGATACAAACAGAACGCGACGCGGAGACTGTACGGTGTACGTCAAAATTGCGTGTTGTAAGTGAAGGGTCTTCAATTGCGATTAACGTACTGCCTAAGCCGCTCGAGTTAGAAACTTGAAATTTATACAGACCCAGCTTCTTTTATGACGTATGTGTTCACTAAGAAAATAGGTTTTTGGGAATTCCACCCCTAAGGGGGTTCAATAAGGGATGAAAGTCCGTCATTTTTCAAGTTATATTAATGAAAAATATGATACTTGGGGTTTTAATTAAAAATACAGAAATACATGTTTTAGCATTTTCAGAAATTCCACTCCCAAGCAGGTTAAAAAATGGATGAAAATTTGTATGAAAGTCCATAATTTTTAAGTTATGTCGGTAAAAACTGATATTTGATCTTTCGGGCAATAATGAAGATGTACGTTTTTCAGAAATTCCACCCACTCATCGATATTTAGAAATACGACTCCAGCTCAGAATACATAATAGTAACTCCAGCGAAGTCGGGCCGGGTCAGATAGTTTTCTATAAAAGATTGGAAACGCTGCCTGCCGTGTCGGCGCGCGGTCGCCACGCGTTGTGTGTGTTGCAGTCTTAAGGCTCATGTGTGTACGAGTGTTTGTCCGACCATTCACTAAGTTAGTGTCGGTGTCTTTGTCAAGGCGCACGTCGTAAGGATTATAACATTTGATCCGACGTGCGTCCGACGCGTGCCAACTTAACTTTTTTTAAATATTAAATATAAACAAATATGTTTTGACGCTTCATTTACACTAGATCAACTTAATGCGACATTGCGGTGTACCACAAGACTGCATGGTACAATCATTTAAAATGTAGCAAGTAGGTCATAGCCTAGTGGTTAAGACGTCGCCTTAGCCCCAGCCGGAGAGTCTGCGGTTCGATCGATTGAAGATATAGCAAAGAATGTGTACGTACTTGTTAAAAACCACCCGAGTGCGAGAAGACTAGCGCACCGAGGGTTCCGTACTACAGTCGTATTATTTCTACATTTTGCACAATAAATGAATAACTATTATGCATAAAAATAAATAAAAATCTGTGTATCTTGACAGACCGACAGACAGACAGACAACGAAGTGCTAAGTGTAAGGGCTCCGTTTTTCCTTTTGAAGTACGGAACCCTAAAAAGAAAAAATATATTATAAGTAACCAAAACTAAACATACCATACATCTATGGTATTTTCAATTTTAATTTATTGCAATTCCATAAACTATGTACAAAGTAGGATTATATGGATACCCAGTTATTTTTAGTTTTGGTTACTCGACCAGTAGGAATGTTAAATGTAAAACAAATCAAAATGTACAATGAATAGTAACGGCAATACCTACCTTCTACCAAGTTGGTATCTTGGCATCATTAAACGCCTCATTTACATACAACCAATAAAGAACGCAGTTAAATGTAAATCATTCAACAACAGAACCAATATTTTCATTACTAACACATACTTAACTGCATTGAAACATAAATCAATGCTCAATTCACACTTCTAATGATAATAACAGTCTTAAATTACATTTAAAACTGGTAGTTAAGTATTAAAATAAAATAAAATATACAGATTTATTCGCGTAGCTCGCGTCGCTCGTGTAAATGAATTCATTGGATTTAAATAACAAACAAACATAGTGCTGCTTGTTATTACTTGAGCGTACACCATCATAGCTGTGATAGCCATGTGCTCAGGACGTCCGCCTTCTAATCGGAGGTCGGGGGTTCGATCCCGGGCACGCACCTCTAACTTTTCGGAGTTATGTGCGTTTTAAGTATGTAATTAAATATCACTTGCTTTAACGGTGAAGGAAAACATCGCGAGGAAACCTGTTTGCCAGAGAGTTCTCCATAATGTTCTCAAAGGTGTATCATGTCTACCAATCCGCACAAGGCCAGCGTGGTAGACTATGGCCAAAAGCCTTCCCTCTGATAGGAGACCCGTAGAATAGAATATATTTTTATTCAAGTAGACTTACAAGTGCTTTTGAATCGTTAACTAGTTTAATTTACCACTGGTTCGGAATGCCGTTCCTACCGAGAAGAACCAGCAAGAAACTTGGCGGTTGCTCTTTTCAAGAGATCAATAATTTAAATAGGTATTATTATACCATACTATACAAGCAATTGCCCCGTGCATTTCTGGAGCGAGTCAAATCCAAGCTTTCTTATCATTTACATAGTCTTCCACTGTATAATATGCTTTTTTTAAGGGCTCTGTAGTGAGCCAGCAATGGGTTGATGATGATGATACAATCATCACTATACCGTGGGTAGTTAGAGATAGAGTACATGTGTGAATGCACAATCTCTGGTGTCGTGAATGTGTCGCTAGTCGCCCGTTGATGTCGTTTGTAGGGCGGAATGTAGCGGGCCACTACAGTACCCGTAGTTCAAGATTTTACGTCTCACCAAACCAAACCAAATTCGAGAGTCGAAATACTTCCGCGTTACAGTAAACTGGATCTTAAATGCCTTGTTTTAAAGCTCAAGTTTGTCTACACTTCTACTAAAATCAGTGGCATTGAATATTTGACTTTAATTCAAGGCTATTTAGGTCCATTTTACTGTAACGCGGAAGTATTTCGACTCTCGAATTTGGTTTGGTTTGGTGAGACGTAAAATCTTGTACTACGGGTACAGGTACCTACCGGCGGGATCGTGGAAGGGCCTCAATTTTCGCCCGACTGCAAAAGGAGAGTAAAGTTTTTAGTATGTTAGTAGATGATGCCCGCCATTTCGTCCGCGTGGATTCAGGTTTTTTAAAAATCGCGTGGGAACTTTTTAATTTTCTGGGATAAAGCCTATGTCCTTCCACGGGATGTAACCTAACTCTGTACCAAATTATATCAAAATCAGTAAAACTATTGCGATGGGGCGTGAAAAGCTAGCAGACTGACAGATAGACACACTTTCGCATTTATAATATTAGTATGGATTTCATTATATATGTATATGTTTTACGTATGTAGGTATGTAGGTATGTACGCATGACCATTATTTTTTTATAATTTACATGGTAGCCGTTTTTATCATTAATTGCGGTCTTTTTTATATTCTAAAATTTTTAAGAGGGTTTCCTCAGAATTTAATGAATATGTCGTGCTCAGGGGAGCAAGATCCTTAAACTGAAATTTAACTTACCAATAGAATCACACTTGGTGAAAATTACATAACATGGTCACTAACTATGGGCCTCATAAGAAAGCTCAGTGTCACTCAGCGGGCGATAGAGACAGCTATGTGCGGAGTTTCTCTACGTGATCAAATTAGAAATGAGGAGATCCGTTAGAGAACCAGAGCTTAGCGGGTTGCGAAGCTAGAGTAGCTATAGGCAGGGACCTACCTGGCGCAGTGATAAGCACTGTGGTCTTATTAGTGGGAGGTCCCGAGTTTGATTCCTGGCAGGGGTTTGGAGTTTTATAATTTTAAATGTCTGGTCTGGTGGGAGGCTTCAGCCGTGGTTAGTTACCACCCTACCGGCAAAGCCGTACTGCCAAGCGATTTAGCGTTCCGGTACGATGCCGTGTAAAAACCAAAGGAGCATGGGTTTAATAATAACTGACATACTATTTCCAGGTTAGCCTGCTTCCATCTTGGACTGCATTATCACTTACCACCAGATAAGATTGCAACCAAGGGCTAACTTGTATCTGCATAAAATAAAATAAACAATTCGTCTTGGTTGCGAGAGAGACTGGGAGAGTGACGTCACAGAAAAAACAACATGAAAAAGATTAGAAGAGACAATAATTTTTAAAGCTTAAAACAATTAAACATTTTTTTCTCAACAGGAAGTCCGAGTGCACGGGCACTTGTCTTCATTGCCGTGCTGATAAGCCTTCAAAACTGTGGAGATAGTGGCAGCGATACGTCAGAGGTTTCGGCTTGGGCAACTCCGCTCGTTTGGACTGAAATAGCCAGATTAATTCACAGATAGCCACAAATTATATAGATAACAGATATAAATCTTTTGTGCTGACCACCGCAGACGTTTGACTATACAGTCGAACGATATATCACGACTGTCGCAATATGCAGGTCTATGTTTTACGAAGTACTAGCTCATAGAAGATCATATCTTCTATCGATTTTATCTCATCGATTCTTTATCTTTAAATTCCTGATAAAAAGTAGACTCACCTACCAGTTCTTTAACTATATCCATGCAAAAAATCACATAGATCGGTTGGCACTTCGTTGCGACGTGATTGAAGGACTAACCAACAAGCAAACACACTTTCACATTTATAATATGGGTAATGATTTAAATATTGTTATTTAGATTGAAGAAATAATTGATTTTATTAGAAGTTGCATATTTTATTTTATTTTATCTGACTTTTTTAGCATGTTAAGCCTGAAATAACGTAACTAATATAATTTTTTTGTCTGTATTTTGAAGATATTGTTATGATTTGCTTTGATTGATTAAAAAATAATAAAAGAAATTGCACAACTTTTTATTAAACTAAAACACAAGATACATAAACATGCAAACAAAAACGCAAATCACTAAATGTAACTAAACTAAACTCAGCATTAATAATGTTTGCGTTTTTGAATCACCTGCATTAGAAATTACTTCCTTAAATTTACTGCAGCAGACAAGATTGTCTTGTCTGCAGGCTGCGCTGTCCCGTACTTTTTTTGTGTATTATAATATGTTTATCCGGCATAAAACGTACACGAAAATATTTCTTTATTTATTAAATTGCAAAGCGGAGTTTTCAGATTCTCATCAGTTTTATTATTTTGTGTTTTGTAAACAAGGTTATGATTATTTTTATGACGTTTCTATTTTGTGGCCGCTACTATGTGTAGCGCAAACAAGGTATTTCCGACAACTTGATGTTGTTTTAAGTTATTTAGTTAGTTTATTTAAATAATAGTTGGTTTTAAAGAGCTGTGGAAAATGCCAGCAATCGCTTGGAAATGTCACTTTTTGAAAACGCGCGGCTTCGTACGCTTAGGTTCTAAAAATCTTTTATTTTTAAGAACCTAAATCCGGGAGAGTTCCCGGAGAATCAAAATTCTCCGAGATAAAAATAGTCTATGTCACTCTCCATGTCTTAAAATCCCATGCAAAAAATCACGTCGATCCGTTGCGACGTGATTAAAGGATAAACCAACAAACAAACACACTTTCACATTTATAATAGGGGTCGTGATAAGGGAGTGAGAGTGTGGTAGTGATTTAATACCTAGAATTTGATTTAATACCTAGAATTTGATTTAATACCTATGCCTCCAAAGCCGTTACTGAGATAAAAGTTTTAGGAAATCAGTTAAAAAGAATTATTTCGTGTAGGCCATCTTTTGGTTCTTATGACATGCCAGGCCTCTACTTCCGATCTGGAAAGCAGTATCTACTGAGAAGAGCCGACAAGAAGCTCAGCAGTGTACCTACTTACTGTTTTCAAAATGCAAAGGTTTGAAATGAATTGAATGCATAGGTACAAAGATGAAAAATATCCGCAATAAAGGATTTTTTTGAATTTTTCCATCAAATTACTGTGTTACTGTAACCGAGAGCGGATGGCATATAATAGCTTTTAATTTGCATCGGCGAGAAGATGTAGATTAATTTCACGCTCAAGATGCCGCGGGTGTCGTAAATATGTGAGGTTTTAATACCGGAGATTGCACTTACCTTTCATTTTTTAAGGTTCCCTAGTAAAACAAAGAACCCTTATAGTTAAGCACGGAGAAAACCCGAAAGAACCTTCTAAAAGAAACTTTATTTTTCTTGCAGCTGGTATCACTATTCCCTACCAGTAGGTACCTATTATAATTTATAATTACGAAAGTATGTTTGTTTGTGGGTTTATTGGTTTGTTCTTCAATAATGTCGCAACGGGGCAACAGATTGTTGTGATTTTTTGGACCTGGAGAGTGACATATGCTACTTTTGATCCTGGAAAATCCAACAGTTCTTACGGGAATTTAAAAACTAAATCCACATGAACGAAGTCGTGGGAATCAGTTGATTGCCTTATAAAAACACTATTCTACACTAGTAGGTATCCTATAAGATTTTAAAATAATGGGCAAGCTTTTTGTGCATTCAAAGGTTTTATCTTGTATAATTAACTAATTATGAAAAATACTAGGTTATAGTGTAATAAATATTACTTTTAATGTATCGGTTAAACGCCACAACACAAGTAAGTTGATTAAAAAACTCTACCTTGGCTTTCTTAGCTAATTTCACGTTATTTTGAAGTGAAGCCAACGCAAACGGGCGTTGGCTCATTGCCATCCGTATATGGTATTAAAAAACGGTGATAGTGTACAAAAAACAGCTAATTACATATCTTCATTTGACCGTGATGCGATGGCGGTTTTTGCGCGTTCCGGATGGGTGGCCACACGCCCGACTCCAGTGCTGGGAAAATGCTGCGAAAACAAGCTACACCTCTAGGAGAAGAGCTTGTCTTCTTCTAGGAGAACAGCTTGTCTTCTTCTAGGAGAACAGCTTGTCTTCTTCTAAGAGAAGAGGACAAGAGTGTTTTAATTTAGTATAAAAAGCTCCGCCTAGTGTTTGGGGTATACCTAAGTATTTCAACATCATCATCATGATCAACCCATCGCCAGTCTAGTACTGAGCACGGATCTCCTCTCAGAACGAGAAGGGCTTAACAAAGGCATAGAGCTTAGGAACGGCATAGTCCGCCACATTGAGAACATTATGTAGAACTCTTGGGAGGTCAGGGGCTTGATCCTGGGCATGCACCTCTGAGTTACCTTCGTGCGTTTGAAGTATTTAAATATCATTTGTTTTGACGGTAACGGAAAACATCGTGAGGAAATGTTCTCCTTGATATTCTTAAACGCTTCTCATTCTGAGAGGAGAGCCGTGCTCAGTTTAGTGGACCGGCGATGGGTTGATGGTGACGAATATACTTATATCATAGAACAGAGAAATTTGAGAAATTGTATTTTCTAATTCCCTAAGCTAGGACTATTATGACCCAGTGGTCTTGTACTTTAATAAAAGGAAACGCGTATAATATCTCCCACTCTGGGAGGGGTGGCGTTACTTTGGGTAGTCATAAATAACTGATATGGTCCAGCCTAGTATCGCCATCGCCATATATGGTCGCACATGGCGCGCGGCGCCTGCTACAGATTATGATTATGTACAGCCCTACGCATTAATCAAGCTGGCTCTGCTATTGATTACCTTGCCTTCTATATTTTTTAGAGTTCCGTATCTCCGGTCTTCTACACGGACCTCGTCTCATCGGCGGGGAACTACAACCGGCTACGGGAATCGCGCACCATTGGCATAAGAGGCGAAGCAGCTCGGAGCGTACAGGTGCCAGGCCGGCACCACGGGGGAGCAGCAGCGAGGATCTCAGCTGTGCTAGTGACGTCTAGCTCCCAAGGGGGGAGAGTGAGCATAAGGGACAAGGAAGACACAAAATAATTTGTAGGGAGTCAAGAAGGCGCCCCGGGGAAACGCCAAGAGCAAGTACCGAACGGGCGTCCTCCCGCGATTCGGCCCATGTAACCGAGAGGTTAGTGGGGCCATGGGAGGTGGAGGGTTGTCCCAGTTCCGTATCTCAAAAGAAAAATACACCCTTATTTTTCCTTACAGGATCACTTCGCTGTCCGTCTGTCTGTCGAGACCCGTCAAGGGATTCAAAACCTATTGGGTAATTCCCGTTGACCTAGAACCATGAAATTTGGCAGGTAGGTAGCAATGTTTTAGGACAAAAAGGAAAATACGAAAACCATGAATTGGTTACGGCTACGGTGATGTGGTTACATCGCAGAAAGAATTAAAAATTGTTATTTCTTATACGATGGTACGGAACCATTTGTGTATTTGACCGGTTTTTTGTATCCTACAAAGAATCGGATATTTTTCTAATCGATTTTCTACAGGAAATTGGCAAGCTATTTTTTTAATGCCACTTTACCTAGGTTTAAATAATTAAGCTTTTTTTGTTCACTACGAAGCCCAAGATAAAAAGCAGTGATAGCTTAGTGGTTAAAAGGTCGGCCTTCTAATTTTTTTAAAAGAATATTAGCCATGTTAAATGACTAATATTCCCAATTCCTCTCCAACTAAGCGTCAGGCTTGTGCTAGGAGTAGGAACGACAATAGTGCAACGGGCGGGGTTTGAACCGTCAACCTTTCGGTTTTCAGTCCACTCCTTTACCCGTTAAGCTATTGAGGCACTGATATGATTAATGTATTGAGGCTCTAAATTGAAGTCCGAAGGATGATCCACATTAAGTCAAGTGCTTGTTTCTTAAATGTTTTTTAGTGTTACATTAGACTCGTAGTCAAAGCAAGCTATAAGAAAAATGAAAAAAAATATATTTATCAGCTAAGTTTAATGATAACTGTAGAGGCAATAATTTCAAATACCTGATAGATTTTCAAGGAATAACAAATAAATATCGATCGAACAACAATAATTATTGCGAATGCAAAAACAATATGGACGTCACGCTACGCGCCTCGGGTGCAAGCGATGAGCGAATAGCCTTATTTAAAATATTAAGATCTAGATAATATCCGTGCGGAAATTAGGTTTTACAATAATTCCGGGATCATTTGAATTTCCGGAATAAAAAACCTATTATAAACGAGCCTCAATAGCTCAACCGGTATAGGAGTGGACTGAAAACCGAAAGGTCGACGGTTCAAATCCCGCCCGATGCACTATTGTCGTACGTCTACTCCTAGCACAAGCCTGACGCTTAGTTGGAGAGGAAAGGGGAATTTTAGTCATTTAACATGGCTAATATTCTTTAAAAAAAAAACTTTAACCCCTAATATTATACTAGCTTATTCCCGCGACTTGTCCGCGTGGACTACACAAATTTCGACCCCCTATGTTACCCCCTTAGGGTTGAATTTTTAAAATCCTTTTTTAGCAGATGCCTATGCCATAATAACTATCTGCATGCCCGATCCGTCTAGTCACTAGTGGTTTGAACTGTGCGTTGAAAGATCAGACGCTCAGCTTTTTTTTTGATATATTTAGGTAAGAATAAGTACCAAGAGTTGTATAAGTCTCGCAAATTTGTATTGCACTGGAACCATGTCTCATTAACATCGAAATGACGTCATGTTGACGTCATTTGCTGTATATTTAAGTAAAAATATACTATCAGCTCGAAACTTCAGTCTAGTGCTGACGTCACTAAAATGGCGACCGCGCGCATTAGCAATTAGCGGGACTTATAGCCGCTGCAAGCTTGTGAGTTGTGGGGCGGGGCGTGTTTACCGATTTGGTTGCGTTTATCCGACGATTGGCCACAAACTACCGACATTATGATATTAAGGCGCGCACGCGACGGGCCACAAAAACTGAGGCCCCATTTACATTTACTGTGACGACTTCAACCCTCAATTATGTCAATACTTGATGTACGTACTTACTTACTGACTTCTGTAAGTAGAAAATATAGAAATAAGTAGAAATATTTAACCAAATACAATACAAACTTCCATACGCTTCCATAACGCAGAAATGCAGGCTTTATCTGATTTGTACAGAATTAGATAAAGCTTTAAGTTTTATTGTAACATTTTTACTTACAAAAAATTAAAAATATCCATACTAATTCCTAATACTAATATTATACAATATTATAAATACGAAAGTGTATCTGTCTGTCTCTCTGCCTGCTTACTCTTCACGGCCCATCCGTTTAACTAATTTTGACGTTTGGTAGGTACAGAGATAGTTTTCATCCCGGGGATGGACATAGACTACTTTCTTTTTATCCCGGAAAATCAAAGAGTTCTCACGAGATTTCTAAATAACTTGCCTAATTCACGTGGATATGGAAGCCGCGGGCATCATCAAGATTCTTAATTATGGAAATAAAATTAACATAAAAAATACCATTTTGAAATACGAGTTATTAACTCAAACTCAAACTCAAGTCATTTATTCAGAATTGAACTCTAACTCTACTCGGACAAACCTGAAAGAAAAATATAGAAAGGAAGTTAAGATATTATTATAAAAACCATTGTACCTACCTATTGATGATCTTGCAAACTTTTCCATTTTCAAGGCTTATTTTAACTAAACTGAAAAAAAAGTGAGTATAATAGAGGTAGGCTTAAGTTATAAAATATTTGAATGTGAATGAATTCCCCCTTTCCCCTCCAACTAAGTCCCAATGTTATTCAATTACGAAGTAAACTTCAAGTTTAATCTATAAGCCAAGTGCTCGTAAGAAAAGTGAGTAAATAGATTTTTATAAACATTTCTCACGGAGCGGTCAGCTATCTTGATCTGATGGTAACATGATCACAGGTGCGTTCGAGCAGTATAGCTGTGTGTATGTTTGTATGTCCGTGGGTTTATTGAAGCCAATAAATACATCGGCCTATCGCGTCTGATGGTCCTACGCACTAGACGCAACGGTATCTGCTCGCTTGATGCAGACGAGCGTTTTGACGCAGCTTTTAAACGTCTGTTGCTTTTAATGATTTTAGGCTTGTTTCGTAGTTCAACGACATATTATAAATATACGTTTGTGTGGTTAGTCGAAGTAAGCCCGGCTAGTTTCGGACCCGTCCTTTTTCAAATAGCCTCTGCTTGCCACGCGATGCGAATAAGACCACACGAGAGTCTGAAAATAATCGTAAAGTTGAATTTTTTTTTTCAAAATAGTGGCACTGATTCTGTTGCCTTTCTCTAAACTAAATTTAGAGTAAGTATCTGCATTTTTTTTCTTTTTAATATTGCTAAAAAGGACGGAACATGAATTTTACATTTAAAGACTCAAAATTTTAGTGCACGCTACAAATTTAAACAATAGGCTCGAGACTGCCAGCTAAAGTCACGAAGTTTGACAGCTAAATTTAAAACTGTCAAACTGTGTCTGTCCTTTTCATATTACATTAGTAAGTCTTGAGGATACGAATACTTTAATGTAAGTGTAAATTAAGTTGTGTTCAGAATCAGTACTTATTACTTAAGATCTCTTATGCTTGATCAAAACAATGATGCAAGTTCAATTTAGATTGCATCAACATTAATTGCTTGAAGCTGAAGTGTACGAAAGTGTGTTTGTTTGTTAGTTTATTGGATTGTCCTTCAATCACGTCGCAACGAAGCAACAAATTGAGGTGAATTTTTGATAGTTGAAGACTTGGAGATAGTGACACAGGCAACTTTTTATTCCGGAAAATCAAAGAGTTCACGAGATTTTTAAAACTCAATAGCTCAACGGGTAAAGGAGTGGACTGAAAACCGAAAGGTCGACGGTTCAAACCCCGCCCGTTGCAGTATTTTCGTACCTACTCCTAGCACAAGCTTTACGCTTAGAGAAGAAAGGGGAATATTAGTCTTGTAACATGGCTAATATTCTTTAAAAAAATCTCTATCCGCGGAATGAAGTTAGCATAGCGCTCTCTCTGTTTCGTATGGAATTAGGTAGAAAGAGAGAAGTAATAGCATAAACGCAGCTAATAGCAGCGTTGAACCCGCTCGTCTGTATGTGTCCCGTAAACACGTCCGTATTATGAAAGAGCGGGCGCGACATAATTACACGACTGCGGGACGCCCATGAAAAGCCTTCTTTACGACCGCGGCGATAACCGCCCCGTGACCAGCCAGCGCGACAGATAACAGACATGTGTCCGCTCCAACACACAGGAACATACTCTACACAAGACTTTCTAAATTACATTCTATCACTACAAGAAACTTCTAAATACATTAAAGAAAAGGCTGAATGACTGATCTATCAACGCATAGCTCAAACCACTGGACGGATCAATCTGAAATTTGGCATGCAAGGAGATATTATGACGTAGACATCCGCTAAGAAAGGATTTTTGAAAATCTCTTAAGGGGTAGAAGTCGCAGGCATAAACTAGTACTTACATATAAAAAGAAAAGTTATAACTCGGGTCAATGCCCCGCCTACGACGCGGCATTGACTCCGAGTGGCCTACATACGGAACGTTCGTTGACCTCTAGCGTCAGTCAGATGTTTTATTTGCAATAGGTGTATCGTGAAATTTTACAAAATACCTATAGGATTTTTTTTTCGCGTTTTATCTCGTTTCTTTTTGTGGTATCATATCACTGATCATCAGTACTATCACCTGTCTTCGTTTTTGCCAGCGTTCTGGTTACATCCTGTATATAAAAACCTTAGAACATCAAATATTGTTAGAAATTGGGAAAGGGTTATTTCTATAAATTCCTAACAACAATACATAACAATATAATGATAGCTATTATGTCTGAAGAAGTGATAATGCTTACTTATAATCAGCTGCACAAATAACATCGTCAAACCAATCTCATCTTAGAAGTAGTTTAATAATAATAATAACTTTATTCCCATGCAGCTTGATTAGTTCAAGATGATGTTTAAAAAAATAGCCAGACGAGAAAGTGACCATATTGACCGTCGATTGAGATTATTGCCCATTTTGCATATATTGCCAGTTACAGAAACATTCCGTCGATACAGGCTCTACACACGGGTACAACTTGCATCTGCTAACTCCGTTCCAACCTTCATAGTGAAAATAATTCATTTTGGTGACGTATCTGGACTGGATAAAAAATCGTGTAACTCACGCTATACCTAGTATAACGTAAAACGATTTTTTATCTGCACAGAACATTTTTAGGGTTCCGTAGTAAACAAGGAACCCTTATAGTTTCGCCATGTCCGTCCGTCATCGGTTAATCTCAGAGACTATTAGTGCTAGAAATCTGTAATTTGGCATGGGTATAAAATATATTAATCACGCCGACAAAGTGCTGAAATAAAATTGTGATATCGTAATCCTATCCGTTTCATTTAGTTTAGATTGAGTTATTGTTATACTAGCTGACCCAGCAAACTTTAGACTACGGAACCCTACACTGCGCGTGACCCGCCACGCACTTGGCCGGTTTTTTTATACTAGTGTGTCTGATAGCAATAATGTAAAATATTTCTGCAAAATACAGAATTCAAATTTGAATATGAGCTAGTACGTACGTTATTCTAATCGCCTATTAAGCAATTAGATCTAAAAGACAAACTTTTGCCTTCTCTTAGCTCAAGCTTTACGCTTAATTGGAGGGGAAAGGGTATCGTATTTAGTGACTATACATAGGTATGTATGTACTACAACTAGGTAGTTGTAGTGGAGGTTGGTCCCGTGTGTAGTGTTATATAAAAGCGATGGTCTCAATAGTGAAACACGTTAACCGTTGAAAAGAAACTATAAACGATTTATGGCAATTGGCAACTCGTTTGACACAATTTGGGATAATGTTCGAGGTTAAAGGCCCGCGTATATTCCGATGGCAGCTTGCAACGGGAAAATACGTCTTTAATTTGTTCTATGCGTTCTCCGTGAGCTAGCGATGTGTCTATTTAGAACGTAGCTATTTCATCTATCTAGGTATATTTTAAAAGGAGAACGTGACTGACTGATATAGTAACGTACAGCTAAACCGTTGGGTCTACAAACTTGAGGTTTTGCATGTAAGTTTCATTTATAGGTACGGAAAAAGTTTTCTTAGTATAGTAAGTACGCGAAAGGTTGAGACGACTATCGGGGTATGAATCACGTAGGTACCTTTTTTATATTCAGATACAAGTTAGCCCTTGACTGCAATCTCACCTGGTGGTAAGTGACGATGCAGTCTAAGATGGAAGCGGGCTAACCTGGGAGGATTATAGCCGTTTTTAATAAACCCATGCCCCTTTGGTTTCTACACGGCATCGTACCGGAACGCTAAATCGCTTGGAGGTACGGCTTTGTTGGTATGGTGGTAACTAGCCACGGCCGAAGCCTCCCACACCAGACCAGAAATTTAGAAATTATAAAATTCCAAATCCCTGTCAGGAATCGAACCCGGAACCTTCTATAATAAGACCACAGCGCTTACCACTGCGCCAGGGAGGACGTCAAACCTACTTCTATATAAAGATCAAAATGAAAATCTAATTCGTAACTTTTTGCTTATAGTTACAATTTTATTCATTGAGCTACTGGGGTCCAATACAGGTGCTGAAATGAGTTATAAAGCCAAGACATCAAGGTTCGTAGACTCGGTGTTCGACACAAGTTTTTGCGCCCAGCTCTGCCCCCCGGAACCACGGCTGGCCGAGTCCGGGTGACCTTTAGGCTTCACACGATATGTCGGAACGCTTCTGTAAAGTATGCTTCCATTGACCTCTCCTAGCTCCTTGTACGGCATATAGCGATACTATGTCTCGTCTACAGTTTCTCTTACGCTAAATTAAAAAATTAAACTAATTTTTCCACAAGACTCCGTAGAAAAAAACCGGCCAAGTGCGAGTCAGACTCGCGCAAAGAGGGTTCCATACTACAGTCGTATTTTTTCGACATTTTGCTCGATAATTCAAAAACATTTTAGAATGCACCGGTAAAAACCTTTCATATTATGATACCCCACATGATATTATAGTTATCTCTCTTCTAAAATTGAAAATACTAATTATTAATTCATGACCACAATTTAATTTTTTTTGTGTGATTTAACCACAAATTCACGGTTTTCAGATTTTTCCCCGAATGTCAGCTATAAGACCTAGCTACCTGCCAAATTTCATGACTCTAGGTCAACGGCAAGTACCCTGTAGGCTTCTTGACAGACAGACAGACAACAAAGTGATCCTATAAGGGTTCCGTTTTTCATCCGAGTGATTGAATGGCAAAATATGAGGATGTTGCAAGAGGATCCTACACATCGTTAGATCCACTGCAACCAATTCCACCCTCACCACCTGGCTTTCTGGAGCACTTCGACCACCCGTTGTGCCAGATCCTTCTCTCCACGCACATGCAAACTGTGGAATCAACTCCCTTCGGCGGTGTTCCCACTAGATTACAACATGGGGTTATTCAAGGGGCGGACCAACAAATTCCTAAAAGGCCGGCAACGCATCGGCGGTTCCTCTGGTGCTGCAAATGTCCATGGGCGGCGGTAATCACTTAACATCAGGTGACCCGCCTGCTCGTTTGCTCGCTATCTCTATTTAAAAAAACAGGCTTGTTGAAACCTCAAAATAATTATAAACAAATAGTTAGCCCTGAACGTCTTCCGTCTATGATAACGGTTAAACTAAACTTTAGTTTAATAAAATATAATAGTCTTATTATTTGTTTGTGCTAATTAACGTTAATTACGTAGTAGTTTTATCTAGCCGAGTTCCGTGCAAAAAGATGTCCGTTGCAAAAAATTTAAACTCGCTAACGTGTTTAAATTAAATGATAAGTTTGTTTTGGCTGATAGTAATTAAACTAGGTGACTAGTTTTATACGCTAATTATTAGTACCTTATTAGTGGTTAAAACAAGACGTTTTATTAGTGGGAGGTCCCGGGTTTGATTCCCGGCAGAGATTTGTAATTTTATAATTTTTGGCTTGCTTTGGCTTCGGCCGTAGCTAGTTACCACCCTACCGGCAAAGCCGTGCCGCCAAGCGATTTAGCGTTCCGGTACAATGCCGTGTAGAAACCAAAGGTGTATGGGTTTGATAAAAACTGCCATAGGTACTCCTTCCAGGTTAGCCCGCTTCCATCTTAGACTGCATATTCACTTACCACCAGGTGAGATTGTAGTAAAGGGTTAACTTGTATCGGAATAAAAAATATCAAAATTTAGGTTTTCCAATCATCCTGGGAACTCTGATTTTTCGGAACCAAACGTAGTCCTACTATCTTTTCTCAATAATAGGATGCCGTGGAAAACAAATGAAACACACGTTTTGCCCTAGCTGTGCTGCTTTGCAGTAAAACATAAACAAACGTAAACGGAGGAAGATGCAATCGTTTCCGGAAGTGGCGTACCTACTTAACAGAATAGCGAGCTCGGAAGGCTCGTGGCGGCCATGATGCAGCCATGCTAGTGTAGTGTAGATGTACACACACACGGCTCGCCGCAGGCTCCATTCAAATCGGTAAAAAATCTCGCACGTTACAATTATGACGAGAGGAATAATGCCAAGAATTTATTTGAATTACAAATTGAACACACGCCAGACAGTTTTGGCGAGCGGCGAATAAATAATTTGATATTATGCAAAGCGATGATACCGCACTTAGCCGTGGCCTTGACATACAACCATAAATAAGAATATCTTAGCGCTCATACATATGGACGGCTCGCGCACTCAAATATGGTAAGTGCCGGCTTATGAATAAATTTTATTATTTAAAACTCGGAATGTTCATTACTAAAACAAATACTCGTAAGCGTAGTACCACAGGCTGCTCCTTTTCCGACCCTTTACCTTTTTTTAAACTTTATTCATCGATGATAGTGGTAGTGTTAGGTATAAAATATGAGTTTTTCCATCGATAGGATAGGAGCTAAATAAGCCGCTCAAGGTGAGCCGGCGGCGACGGCGGCTGGGTGCGCCCACGCGTCCCGCGCCGCTTGCGTCACGCTGGCGGCCTGCGGGATACCTAAACAATGCCGATTCCGTTGTCTTTCTCTAAACTAAGAGTATCTGCATCCTTTTCTTTTTAACAATGCTAAAAAGGGACAGAACATGAACTTTACATTTAAAGACTCTAAATTTTAGTGCACGCTACAAATTGAAACAGTAGGCTCGCGACTGTGCGCTAAAATCACGGGTTTGACCATCTAAAAATTAAATTTAAAACTCTCAAACTGCGCCTGTCCTTTTCATATTACATTAGTAAGAAGAGGATGCAAATACTCTAAAATTAGGTTGTGCTCAGAATCAGTACCAATGCCTCCACTCTATTGAAATCAACTTACGCAATATTATTAGCACCTTCCTATACGTTTCACACGCTATCCATACTAATCCATGCTTAGTATTATTATAAACTAGCTGATGCCCGCGATTTCGTCCGCGTGGATTCAAGCTTTAAAAAATCCCGTGGGAACTCTTTGATTTCCCGGGATAAAAAGTAGCATATGTCACTCTCCAGGTTTAAACTTTACCCATGCCAAAAATCTTGTCGATCCGTTGCTCCGTTGTGACGTGATTTAAGGACAAGCTAACAAACCAACAAACCAATAAACCAACAAACAAACACACTTTCGCATTCATAATATGGGTAGTGATAAAGCTGTCTTCTACCTTTTGGTAGTGGTTTGGTTCTAAATATTATGTTACGTAAAGAGATTTGTAGAATATTTTTAACCATCAAAATAGAGTAGGTGAGTAAGTACCTAATTCTTATTTAATAAAATAACATGTTGTGACATTTTTCGCTTGTAACCTTGAACAGATAAACAAGTTCCTTTGTGTTATCAATTTAGTGTTAAATATAAACTGGTAGTGTCACTACCTGTTTCTGAAGTTAGGCAAAGACAGAGTAGGCATGACATCATGCGCCTCAGGCTTGTTGTTCTGCCACATTTATGCAAATCATATAAAAGTAGGTAAATAGATTGATATCACACAAAGTAAATTTGACAGTATTTTTAATAACTGTAAATATCCAAATTGGCTGTTGAGAAGAACTTTTTGTGACATTAATACAACTGACAGTTTACTCAAAATCAAATATACTATATTTTGAGAGTTACGAACTTATATGCTATAAACAAAAATGCATTGCTAATCTTAGCCACATGCAATTAATTTAATACTTGTTTTCAGAAGGGCTATTCAGACAAATCGAGTTGCAGCCCGCAAAAGTTTTGTTCAGATCGACCTTTAGAAAGAGATAGTGCTTTTGTAGAGCGTAGTCTCTATCGATAAAACGTCACATAGGTATGAGTGACAGAGACAACGCTCTACAAAGCCGAAATGTCATTCTGAATGTACATTATTTTCTGCCGCGTACTGTACCTACTGCTTGAACTACCTCATCATACTACCACATACCTACTATCATATAGATATCTAAGGCCTAGGCCTGCCAATGCGCACTTGTCCTGAGCGTCGTGGATCCTTCCCTTTCTGAGAGGAGACCCGTGCTCTGTAGTAGGCCAGCGATGGATTAATGATGATGATGACATAGATTCGTAGACTATCCTAAAATATATAAAACACAAAAAATATGTTTCTACCTTTGTCCGGACTGGAGACTTAACCATCCAAACGATGTGCCCCAAACCGGTTTCAGTAAATAGGCAATAATGCGAAAATGGATTTGGACCACTAAAATCATGCATTAGGCACATTCTTTTTTTGCGTAGAAGCGCACACCGGGTATCCGCTAGAAAATAATAATCGAAGGAAGGAAGGATTTGTCTTCGGAAACTGATGGTACAATTTTTCCAAACACCCTGTGTAGCCCACATGACCAGAGGCAAATGCACGGCAATTCACTCTCGAACAACAAAAACAAGACAACAATTGAGTGTTGCCATTAAACAAATTCGTGAATACGTAATGCAGCTCAATGCGCGATATTAATATTTATACAGAGATTTGAATAGATCGCTGATATCGCTCGTTAGTGGGCGCCACTCACATCGCACGACACGACACCTTCGCTAATAACTTAAGGCTGCATTAAACTGCAAAACTGTTGCTGATATCATCTATGAATTTATGCATTAGTTGTTAACCCTCTTTATTTCAATTAAAGCTATTAAAGAGGCGTGTAGGTAATTTATCATTATTTGAATAGTATACGCATGTACAGCGCCTTTGTTAAATCATCTTACGCTATGAATAATGAGGTATGTAGTACCGAATAGTTAGTGCCATAAATTCTTTCGTGGTCTCTATTATTTGACAAACGTTCGGCCCTTTGAGTTCACAGAGGTTTTTACGAGTTCATTACCGTGTTCAGCTGTTTGCAAGGTTACATTGGTGTTTTAAACGAATTTTTAAAGTCTACATATCTCCCACGGGTTTCACAGTATGAGGCTAATTATTTTTTTTGGTACATTTATACATCGGTCCTAAGCTGAGCTTCCCGGTATGTTACAGATGTTATCTAACACAATCTAGTGTTTTTAAATTTTGAGTTAGTAAACTTTCACATTTGTAATATAAGTAGGTATGATTAGACAGACAGACAAACAGATTAAATAATTATTTTGACCGTAAGACGATACAGCTGAAGTACCTATCAGGTAATCATTGTTTTATAGAAACGCTTCTTTTCATGTAGCCCTTCGTCGTAAGCGTATCGTAAGATATAAAAAACCCTTGTTGGGTGTGAAACTGTCGATTCTATCTCTATTCTATCTGTATGTAAGTTTCGCTGTTCGCAATTAGCTTATCAATGGTTATAATTATTTTTTGTACACGCTATCAGTAGACTATGATACTTTAAGTCGGCAGCCATTGGATCTAATACCTACCTAGGTACTTATCAGTTACTACACGCTCATGTACCTACTTAATTACACTTAGGTATTTATTAGTTAGGTACTCCAAGCACGCACGTGGTTCGAATATTATTTTAATTATATACAATTATATTTATCAGCACATAATATTTGAATAATTGAATTAAACAATTCATAAAATAATTAATCTTATAAATTATTGAGTAAGACAAATATAACTAGCTGTTAACAGTTTTTTATTGAAACAAAGTTGTGCGTAAACTAATTTTTTATTATGTCTCTTTTCCTGCCTAGGTACATACATAGCTAATTATTGCTTATGTAAATTTTAATCAATTATACAGAACATGAATTATTTTTATGGTTCCGTATCTCAAAAGGAAAAAGGAACCCTCTACGATCACTTCGTTGTCAGTCGTGTATGTCAAAAAACCTATGGGGTACTTCCCGTTGACCTAGAATCATGAAATTTGGCCGGTAGGTAGGTCTTATAGCACACGTAAGGGGAAAAATCCGAAAACCGAGAATTTGTGGTACCTACGTCACATAAAAAAAATTAAAATGTGTTCATGAACAAATAATTAGTATTTTTAACTTTCAAAGTAAGATTAATATACCAAAGTGGGGTTATCATATGAAAGCGCTTTACCTGCACATTGTATAACAGATTTTTATGCATAATAGTTTTTGATTTATGATGCAAAATGACGAAAAAATACGACTGTAGTAGTACGGAGCCTTCGGTGCGCGAGTCTGACTCGCACTTGGCTGGTTTTTTTTTATATACCTACATAATGTGACGCTAAAACAGTTTTTTCTATTATTATCATTATTATGCTAATAAACTGTACAGATCTGTTCATTTGTTTTGAAGAAGTTTTTATAAATCCATTTTTAGATAGAAGTACCTACATATTATCAAAATTAATTTAGAAACCTTGAAATAAAAAATCACCGTAGTCTCAAAGTAAATATTAATAATCGAAATCTGTCTAATACCTACCTAGACTAAGACGAATCTTTCTCAGTTTTACATGAGTGAAACCAAGAGCAATAATATAGCCAGTGTATTTTTAAATAAAAACTAATTTTATTCATTAAATGAACAATGAGACAAAAAAATAGTTTACTTATCGAAATTATATAATAGCATCGGATCTGAATCGATCAATAAAAGGATCTATTTGCCTATTTCCATTCATTAATATGTCAATAAGCAACGACATTTCTATCAAAGAGGCATTAAAAAGGCCAGTATGAGATTTAATTAAACCTCGCTAGAACAGGACGCGAGGCATGAATGGCGCCCGTGACGTCACACGCGTGTATAATGACACAACACACACACAGGCACGCAGGCATGACATGCATCTCGATTCCACTCACGAGCTATGATAGGCTTAAGTGTAGTTTTATATGCTTTGTGTTTTTTGTTTCTTCCTGCTCAGGTGAGTTTGTGAAATAATACGGGGCTGTGTCGCAGGAACGAGCACGTCTGCATTTTTTATGAAACACATCGTGGCGGGTTGTTTTATTTAAAAAACTAATTTAATTATTTATAGCCGTATAACTTAAAGTAGCTTATGCTCGCAAGCTCTTCTGAGTTGGAGAAAACTAGCCAATATTTGATTTCATTCTTCGCGACTTCGTCCGCGTGGACTACACAAATTTCAAACCCCTATTTCACTCCCTTAGGGGTTGAATTTTCAAAAATTCTTTCTTAGCGGATGCCTACGTCATAATAGCTATAAGCATGCCAAATCTCAGCCCGATCCGTCCAGTAGTTTGAGCTGTGCGTTGATAGATCAGTCAATCAGTCAGTCACCTTTTCCTTTTATATATTTAGATATAAGCTGTGATAGCCTAGTGGTTAGTATGCCCGCTTTCAAATGTCGGGGGTTCGATCCCGGGCACGCACCTCTAACTTTTCAGAGTTATGTGCGTTTTAAGTAATTAAATATCACTGCTTTAACGATGAAGGAAAACATCGTGAGGAAACCTGCATACCTGAGAGTTCTCCATAATATTCTCAAAGGTGTGTGAAGTCTATCAATCCGCACATAGCCAGCGTAGTAGACTATGACCAAATCCTTCTCACTCTGTGAGGAGACCCGTGCTCTGTAGTGAGCCGGCGATGGGTTGAGCATGATGATGATAAGGATGTGCAGCTCATAATCAACTCAACGAAATGAACAACACAACAGAACGGAATCCGTTTGCACCTATCTTGATTATAAAACACACCAGGAGCATGGGACCAGGGACAATCTTTGTTCCAATATAAGTCCACACGTAGCGCGCTGGCGGCGTGAGGCATAAAGTAAAAAGCCGGGGTAATATCGTCACCGGCTTTGTGCGGCACGTACGCATATCCTTCCTTTTGTAGCACCGGGGCGAGGGGGAGGGCCGGGGGGGGACTTTATAATCTACCCTTATGATGTTATTTGACATGTTGTGGAACGGAGCTTTTTGCGTGATGCAGTTAGATGAAACTTCATCATAAAAAGTACGTGTAGGTTCCTCTATCCACATTAACGGCGGTTACGCACTGATCCGAACCGAGTCCGTGAAAATACGTTCCTTTTTGTTTTGTATGGAGCTTATGACATATTATATCGTAGATAATCGCTGGTATTCTCACGGATGACGGATAGAACTCGGATGACGGAAGTGCAGTGCGTAATAGCCGTAAGAACAAGTCGAGGTACCCATACTAGAGTTTGTGTATCAACGAGTCAACAACTGTAATGTAATAGGTATACTGTCTTTAGTCTCTGGCCACTTTAGCCGAAGACTATGTGGAAATTATAAGGAAGGAACTGATAAGAATAATGCTGAAAAATATTGTTTTCATCTCACTCGCTCGGAAACAATCCTTTTGCCCTTTGAAATCTGAGTGGAAAGTGGTAATTTTGCTCGCTAGCGTGCAAAGTACGAGTTGAAATTCGAAACTAAACCTAAACACGATCAAAAGTATTTTCAGTACATAATTATTGTAAGTAAAGGCTAAACATGTATTAACAAGGTATTAACTCTTAAATGTGGGCTTTATCATGAGAAGTAGCAAAAAAAACGGTGTTGAAAAATAAAATTCCTCACACCAATTATAGCCGGTTGACATTTCGTTGATCTCTATCACGTTGAAGACGTTGCACAAAGTGCGCCAAGGCTCAACCTGCTCGGATGGCTGCTACTTGCTAGGTTGCTCAATGCTCTAGTTTGGGGGCTATGTCGTGGGCTGGACAGTCGGACACTCGGACACGGCGAAACTGTATCAAGGCCGAGCGCGAATTTCACAAATAACACATAATTTATCTAATAGTGCGATCTAGCTGCCCATTAAAGCTATATGTAACAGTTCTACTACCATCATCATCATCATCATGATCAACCCATCACCGGCTCACTACAGATCACGGGTCTCCTCTCAGAGTGCGAAGGGCTTTGGCCATAGTCTACCACGCTGGCCATGTGCGGATTGGTAGACTTCACACACCTTTGAGAACATTATGGAGAACTCTGAGGTATGCAGGTTTCGTCACGATGTTTCCCTTCACCGTTCAAACAAGTGACATTTAATGACTTATGTTTTAAGTTTTAATGTGACTTAAAACATAACTCCGAAAAGTTAGAGGTGCGTGCCCGGGATCGAACCCCCGATCTCCGATTAGAAGGCGGACGTCCTAACCACTAGGCTATCACAGCTGTATGAACTAAATGTTAGATGGTAATCGAGATGACTTAACACAACTTTTGAACAGTCTACTGTGTAACACAATCAGCATCTGGTTTATTTGTGGAGGCTGCAGACAAATCCTTGTGTCACAGTTACACGAATTGCCCTGTTATAGTAACATACACGTAAAAACCATATGAATAGGATTTAAATTGGTTTAAACCATGTGTCGTTCAAAATTGTATTAGAGCGTGTTTCCATTACTAAGGCGATTTAAGTATCATGAATCATGATCTGTTAGAAATCTTGCTGGGAGCGTTAAATTTTGTTTACGAAGTAATAGGATATCATTCAGGTTTTTAATCGGCGTTTTGTAATGGTTTATATTTTTTCAAAAAATTTCTTTCTGCAGCAAGGATGGTTTTCGATTTTACGAATTTTTATAAATGAAACAGGCTTCTTTATAGTTAGTGTTTAGACTTTAGGAGGTCATAAAGTGTCATCATTTCATCAGGTCATTTTATTTAAATAAACTATCATAGATAAAAGGCTAACCCTCGAATTTCTTGTTGACATATTATGAATAAAAACGAACCCAATTAAATAAATAAATTGATTGATTGTTGGTTCTTCTCAGTACCCACATACTACTTCTTCTGAATTGGAGAAAAGTAGCCAATATTTGATTTTATTCTTCGCGAATTCGTCCGCGTGGACAACACAAATTTCGAACCCCTATTTTACCCCGTTAGGGGTTGAATTTTCAAAAGGATAGTCATAATAGCTATCTGAATGCCAAATTTAAGCCCGATACGTCCAGTAGTTTGAGCTGTGCGTTGATAGATCAGTCAGTCAGTCAATCCTTTTATATATTTAAGATTAAAACGGTCCGGTAAAGCAGACGGGCTACTACAATGGGAACGCATGTTAGTTGTTAGATCCGATTATGGTAGATGTGATAAGGCGCATGTAACTCGAACGACGATCTGTATGTGGGTACCTACCACCTACCACCTACCACCATGGGATCGACAATGTCTATCGCACAGATCTCGTGACAATGTGCTGTAAATACGCCGTTATTGTGGAAGCTGAGATTATAGATTTTGTGGAGACTTGAGAGGATTTAGTTCGACGCGCGACGCGGGTGACGCGATGCTATTCTTGGCTTGTCATGGCGTATTTATGGTGTTCGTTCGTCAATCAATAAGATACCATCGACCAGAACAGGGGCTCAAACTAGTCTTACTGCATAGTGCTTAGAGGTCGTTGGTCAAACCTTATTTATAACAAGTATTCTCATAATGATCAACATTTCTAGTGGGAGGCCACGGCCGTGGCTAGTTACCACCCTACCGACAAAGCCGTGCCGCCAAGCGGCAAGTCAATGCAGGTTTCCTCAGAATGCTTTCCTTGCCCGTTAATCCAAGTGATTTCTTAAAACGCACATAGCTCCGAAAAGTTAGTAGTGTGTGCCCGGGATTGAACTCTCTATTCGGGAATAGGAGTGGACGTCTTAACCACTAGGCTATGACGACTTTTTAAACACATTTAGGGGTCTATGGTATAGGTAGACTATCCGTACAAAACCAGGGCGGGTCAACTAGTGGTTCATTAAAAAAAAAAAAAAACCAGGGCGGGTCAACTAGTGGTTCATAACAAAAAAAAAACCAGGGCGGGTCAACTAGTGGTTCATAACAAAAAAAAAACCAGGGCGGGTCAACTGGTTCATAACAAAAAAAAAACCCAGGGCGGGTCAACTAGTGGTTCATAACATAGTATGATGAGACTTGGAATGACCCGTCTAGTACATACCTAATAGGTACTAGAGGTCGTTAATTAAAGCTTATTTACAACAACAGTACCTATCTACTTAATCAACACATAGCATAAAGGTGTTACATGTCTACCAATCAATCATCTGAGTAGAAACACAATAAATATTTTTTGAGTTGTACGAATACGGAAGTTGCTAGCACCTGTAAGTTCTTACTCGGAAGCCAAAATGAGGTACTTATGAATGAACAAAAACAAAGGTCACCCGCGAAGGTCGGCCACATCTAGATAACTAGAGACGTGTCCCGGACCGTGGGACAGGGGGACAATGGAGGCTGTGTGTACGGAACCCGTACTAGCGTTACTATCAGTTTCTTTACATAATTGGGTATTTGCCTGTGTCAAATATAAATTATTTCTCAGTGGCTATTAAATAGAAGGTTTTCCAAAATATGTAAAATCCATCTTTGTTAGTTTTAAGTGTGATCACCGTTTTAAATTATTGATTAAACTAAAAAAACACGTCAAATGATTGTGACGTCACATTTCAGTATTTCATAGTAGCTCGCATACTAAGCGCGCGTTTTGACGTTTCATAAAAGGTCTGAGGATCTAGTTTTGTAGAGCCGTGATAATGTTGTGCCTGTAAATGTGCCTGGTGCTTATAATAACGAAACAAATCCTTACGTCGTTGCACTTCGCTTATTCCTTCCTTACCTAAAAATAACCAGCCTAGTGCGAGTCAGACTCGCGCACAAAGGGTTCCGTACTCGGGTAATTTTTTTGACATTTTTCACGATAAATCAAAAATCATTCTGCGCAAGAAGAAATAAAAATCTGTTTTAGAATTTACAGGTAAATATCTTTCATATGATATCCCACTTGGTATAGTTATCTTGCTTTGACAATTGAAAATACCAATATTATTTGTTCACGAACACATTCTAAATTTTTTTGTGATGTAACCACAAATTCACGGTTTTCGGATATTTTCCTTAACTTGTGCTATAAGATCGACAAACCTGCCAAATTTCAGGATTCTAGGTCAACGGGAATTACCCTATAGGTTTTCTTGAAATACACGACAGACGGACAGACAGACAGAAAACGAAGTGATCCTATGAGGTTGCCTTCTTTTCTTTTGAGGTACGGAACCCTATAAACGTACAAAGACACTAATTAATTAAACTTAATTATCTTACCTCTATCACAATAAATCAACATAATTTTTTAAACAGCTTCATGATTTCGAAATATCCACCTAAAATATGAGTATAGGTACTTATATCGCGCTATCTCATCGGGATCGCCTATTGTTTTGGTATCGTTTCCCACGTGCCATTCGGTAGTAATGACCTCACAGACGGACATACATACGACTGCGGTGATGTTAAACGAGCCGAGAGATAACGCTGAGAGATTTTTTGTGAAAAGTTTCCTGTGTAAATAAACCTTTTGTTTTGACGTCTTTGGTGACCGCTGACCTTTGTCAACAATAGCGGTGGTAACTGGTAACTGGTAACATGGCGGTAAGACATCAGCCATATTAGGAGAGTCGGGGGTTCGATCCCAATCACACACCTCTGACTTTTCAAAGTTATAATATGCTTTTTAAGCAATTAAATATCCAAAGAGTTCTCCATAACGTTGAGTGTGTGAAGTCAGTCGGTACTTGGTCAGCGATGGTGGACCATGGCGTCCATGGCCAAACCCTTCTCATTTTGAGAGGAGACCCGTGTTCAGTAGTGAGCCGGGGAAGGCTTGTGAATGATGATGATGATGACCTTTTTCGCTCATGTGAACATGAACTGAACTAGTCTAAGGTTTAGCTAAACTGCAGGTGTTGGTTGTTCAACCAAGTCTTCAATCCGATAAGTAGGTAACCATCAATACGGTGGTATTTCAATGGCAACCCTTCGATCTAGTGCAACATGCTTTTTTATTGTCTATGGAACTATATTATGGAACTCGTAGTATAGGTGAGCGATGAATCACATAGCGATATAAGATGATGGGAAACGACACTGATATCCTGGCTGAGCAACGGCCATCGCGAGGCCGACAGGAAGCGGAAGAGCAGGAAGGAAATAACTAGCTCGTTTGAAAACATCACGACAATGTCCAATACCTATTTCATTTCAAACAATTCTTATTTTCAAAGTCTACGTCTCGAAGAGGTTTTCAATACAGACGTTAGTTTGGAAAATTCCAGCATTTTAGTCAACCATCGAAGTTTTTTCTTTCAACAAAGAGTTTAGCCGGCCCTTAACTAACATTCCCCTTTCCTCTCCAATTAAGCGTGAAGCTTTTAGCTTGTGCTAGGAGTAAGTACGACAATAGTGCAACGGGCGGGGTTTGAACCGGTGACCTTTCGAATTTCAGTCCGCACCTTTAACCGTTGAGCTATTGAGGCTATAGACATAATAATAGGTACATAGATAAAGATACAAAAAGAAAAGCCCTGACTCACTCATTGACTGATTCATCAATGAAACTTTGTACAGAGATTCCCTTTATGATGTAGACAAGGAATGAGACCGGATAATTCCTGAAAAGTTTTAAAGTAATGGAAATGGAAGTCTTAAAAACGTTCTAAATAGGTACCTACCTACCTACTTCATTTCATAATAACTTTACAATTTAAGTATAATACGTTTAAAACAGACAAAAATTAATTGAGTATGTACGTACCTACCTATTGTAAATTGGAGTCACATCCGTGACTTTTGGCGTTATAAAATACAATTCTGCAGCTTGTTACTTGAAGATTTATAGCATAGTTGTCATATCAAACCGCCACATAGAGTCATTTATATGTTAATTCACATTTCTAATTAATTGTCTCAAATGCCTTAAAACGCGCACAATCTGCATTTAGCTATACATAGCATGTCCTTGCGTATATCTGAGGCTCTGACGTCGCACAAGGTGTTTCCTTTACACACGAGTATCTAATAAAGAGTAAAGATTATACAAATTGTTGTTCAATTTTCAACCTTGTCGCTTGAGAAATAAGAGTGTAGAGTTGCGAAGGGTGGCATTGGTACGAATGACAGGAAAAGCCGTTTATACGGGCCTTCCGTGTTATTATCCGGTTTTTTAGACGCTAATTAGGTAAACCTTATTGTATGTGGATGTTAGATCGGACATTAGAAAAAGTTGCTTCATTAACACCTGCTTACCGCTAAATCGAGTTGTGTATGGACTAGGTACTTAGGTACTAGGTATTGATTGAAGTGTTCAAATCAGGAATGAGGAGATCCGAGAATGAGAAACTAGAGTAACCAAAATAGCTCAACGGGCTATGAAGCCGAATGGCATAGTTGATAGGCAGGACGAAAACGATAGAAAGATGATGGGATTCCAAAGTCTAGAATTCTAGTTCTAGAATGGCGACCTCGCACCCGAAAGCATAGTGTTGCGTGCGTGACAGACAACATCAGACGAGTCGCACGGAGCTGCTGGATTCAGACGGCGGAAGACCGTGGCGTGTGGAAGCCTCTACACGAGACCTAATGTCCAGCAGTGGACGTCTATCGGTTGATGATGATGATGATGATAACTTAAGTAAGTACTTACCTATATGGCAAGAGTGAATAGGCATATTCTAGGCAAGTACTCTCCAACATAGACCTCATCATTGTCGTCAAGCGCGTAATCTTGTAATAAAAAAAGTGAGGTATACCTAATTCTCCAATTGCTATAAACGCCGGTGTAGACACCTAATCCTTCGCCAGACAGACATACGTACATAAAACATAACTTAGTGCCAATAAATTGTAGAGATAATTAACTAGTAATTAGCGATATACCTACGTAATTGCAATAAACACAAAAACTCGTCTGTCAAGTTTGACGACTGCAGCCTTATCACTTCCGTTCCACGACGTTCCTACCGAGACCTGTCTAGTGCTGTGGCGTTGTAGGTGAGACGTCCCGGGTTCGATTCCCGGAAAGAAACTGGTGCATATCACTCGCACAGTGGTGCATAGTCTACATATCACTTTATCTCAGGAGTTTGATGAGTTTTCCAGTTAAATTTTTTTTAATGTACCTATAGAGATAGAAATATTATTAGCCCGTGACTTTTTCTATGTGTTTCATTTTAAAAAGTATTATTCATAACTAGCTGATGTCCGTGACTTCTTCCGCGTGGAGTTTGGTTCTTAAAAATCCAGTGGGAACTTTTTGATTTTCCAGGATAAAAAGTAGTCTATGTCACTCTCCAGTCTCCAGCTAGGTTCTGTGCGAAATTTCATCAAAATTGGCCCAGTGATTGATTTTTGAATAGATAATAGACACTAGACATATAGACTTTTACGTATATTATTTGTATTTATATAATACTTTGTTGAATTTTTATTCTATTTTCAAATATTTATGATAAATATTTTTGATTTTATAATTATTTTTTTAACTATATAACTATGATACATCTATTTTAAAATGATAATAACATATTACTTATTGGTTCAAGAGGGACAGCCCTGTGTCATCAATACGGCCATACATCATCCGCACGTCCACCCTTTGGCCGCATTCTGCGAGGGCTGATACAAAAACACAAAACAAAATCATTTTCACTCCCTCAATCTAATTTTGATAACAACGAATGATAAATATATTTATTTATTTATTGTTAATCAATAGCGTTCACGAAATCCATACTAATATTATAAATGCGAAAGTGTGTCTGTCTGTGTGCTAGTCTTTCACGGTCCATCCGTTCAACTGATTTTGACGAAATTTGGTACAGATATAGCTTGCAGCCTGGGAAGGACACAAGCTACTTTTTATCTTGGAAAATCAAAGTTCCCATCAGAGACATGAATTGGTATCATTTAATTTTCTGTCGAGTAAAGTCTGAGCAAAGTTAGAGTACATTCTATAGATTTCGAAGTTAGCTATTAAAAAGCTGTGTTAGCCAAGTGGTTAGGACGTCCGCCTTTTAATCAGAGGTCAGGAGTTCGATCCCGGGCAAGCACCTCTAATTTAGCGATTTAAGTAATAAAATATCACTTGTTTTAACGGCGAAAGAAAACGTGAGGAAACCTGCATGCCTGAGAGTTCTCCATAATGTTCTCAAAGGTGTTTGAAATTGATAATCCCCACTTGGCCAGCGTGGTAGACTATGGTCAAAACCGTTCCCACTCAGAGAGGAGACCCGTGCGCTGTAGTGAGCCAGCATTGGATTGATCATGATGATGATAAATTGAAAGTGTCAACCCTACATACTCGCAGTAATACAGGACGTTCTTGGATCAAAATTAAATAAGGTGTATCGATATAATCGCATTGTGTCGGTAATCCGCGACCATCCATCGCGCGACTGTCGCGCGACACAATGGCGGGTCGCGCGGCTTTACTTCGCGACACCACGCGTGGACGCGCGATAGGGAGTCACGACGCAATATGGATACGGTATTTTTATTTTTATTACAATTTTCTTAGGGATGAAATGTAGGAATCGAAAAGTATCGAGAACCCAAAAAGTAAATAAGTCTGACTACAATCACAATATTTTGTTTACAATGACATACTGGTGACTGAGGGACCTACCTATCCATAAAACAAACTTAAAAGGCTCGAGTCGAAGTATTTTAACGTAAAACACACTAATTAAGGAGATTATGCCTATTTCTGTCCACAATTAGGTGTTAACGCATGTAAAACCTATTCATCATACATGTATTAGTTTAATTCAATGATTTAAATGGCGATTAATCAATGATTAGTGCCTTATTCATGACCACGTGACGAGTCAAGAGTCAAGTACTTATCACGTTAATGATATTCTAAAAAATATAGATAGGTAAGTATAATTTATCTCTCATAGTAAAAATTGATACCGGCGATTATATTATTATCTGGTTTTAGATTTTTATTTTTTGGTTTTAGAAAATTAGTGTGCTCTTAATTTATACTGAACTAGCGCTCGCGGCTTCGTCTGCGTGGACTACACAAATTTCAAACCCGTATTTCACCCCCTTAGGGGTTGAATTTTCAAAAATTCATTCTTAGCGGATGCCTACGTCATAATAGCTATTTGTATGCCAAATTTCAGCCCGATCCGTCCAGTAGTTTGAGCTGTGCGTTGATAGATCAGTCAGTCAGTCAGTCAGTTAATCAGTCAGACATATATTCAGATTTAGATAATTAGCCTACTTTAGTGATAATACTTTCAGAAGTTGTATAACATATCTAGTTTTATAGTATCATCGTGGTAAAGCATGAAAGTGGTGGTTCATGGTAATATGGCGGCCATTTGCATGTATTACGCTAATGTAGCATAAACATAAATCATATTCTTTACGAGACACTCACAGTTAAGCGATTGTTTATATTTTTTATTGTTTTATGGATATTTTATTGTTTACTTAATGTGTTCTATATTATATCTAATGAATTAAATATAGTGTGTTGTAGTTGCACGTTAGATACGGCAGTGAAAATATTAATTAAGCATTTATCTATTCTAATCTAAACAATGTGAAGTTATATTCCGTCTTCAACTATTTTATAATGCGTAAAAATGAGTTCTCATGCGCCATTTTAACTTTGTGTCAAATGTCATGTCAACAATACAATTTTAGTCATAGAGATACCTAGGTAGGTAGGTAGGTACCATGGGTAGGTAATTTATTCATCCAAGATTTTAGTACCTCATTTTAAAGGTACTTTTGACATGACAGTTGACCCATAGAGTTAAAATGGCGCGTTAGAAGTCATTTTGTACGCACTCTACACACTTTACAAGTTATTCGTTATAAGATGAATTCTGAAGAAATTGCTCTTATATATTTTTTTATATTATGACAATATTGAAATGGAAGATTTTAAAGCAGTTACTTACATTTTATAATTTTTTAGTAACTGCACAAGAATAGGTACGTGATAAAGTTGTTTTTGTGGATTTTTTTGAGATAATATACCTACTTACTTCAGATTTAAGTTAATAATAATAATGAGATTTTTTATGTTTTCCGTAACAAAAATATCAGAAGAAAAATACCCATTGCTACAATGAGTATTTTTTGTGTAAAAATCCTAAAATACCTGCTTAATCTTAAAACTTAATCATTTCAAGTGTTTTTTTTGCAGGAACAATAATTGGTGTTAGTGAATCGTCAATTTAAAATATTGCTAACCAAAATAAAATAAAAACTTTGTCAACTAGTTTCGTAGCTCCATTTTGACGAGATATCTAACCCTCCGTAACCCCAACAAAGCGTGGAATCCAGCCGCTGTCACAATAGTGATCGATCAGGTCTGATGAGCCCACCACGCCACCACGCCACCACGCCACCACGCCACCACGCCACCACGCCACCACGCCACCACGCCACCACACCACCAACCCACCGCGTGGCACGACGACAGTCGACACCCAACAAAATATTACACTTCCTCTATACTTATTATACTACTACATGATACCCGCGACTTCGTCCACTCGATATAATTCTTAGGTATATTTACTTACCTATTAAAAGCAATTAGTTTCTAGTTTTGAAGTCAACTCGTTTGTCGCTAATCGTTGGCGGTCGGGCAACTGCGCCTGCCTATATACCAGTCAACTTACATGAGAACGACCAATCCATACTAATATTATAAATGCGAAAGTGTGTCTGTCTGTCTGTCTGCTAGCTTTTCACGGCTCAACCGTTCAACCGATTTTGACGAAATTTGAAAATTGAAGAGTTCCCACAGGATTTTTAAAAAGCTAAATCCACGCGTATGAAGTCGCGGGCATCAGCTAGTTAATGATATGACATTGAAATCATAAAAGCTTTTTGGACCTTCAAAGTGTTGTTTCCCATCCAGTTACAAATGAGGGTCACTGGTGCAATTTGCGATCGACTGGCACACACTACCGATTAAATCTAAATATTTTTATTGCCTTTTTAATGACTTGTAACTAACGTAATTGAAATTATTAATTATTGAGCGCGTATTGATATTCCTCCATTATATACTACCTTGCCGCGGGCTAAGTACATAATTAATGTGATATTTCTTTCACCGCGCTCTGGCTGCGGGTTGACAAGCTACACGCCTACGAGGAGACGCGGCGCTCTCGTTTGATAAAGCATTTTGGTGTAGGTATTTGCTTTTATACTAGCTGATGACTACCATTACTAGATGATGACGTAGATTTAGGTTTTAAAAATCCTGTGGGAACTCTCTGATTTTTCGGAATAAAAAGTAGCCTATGTCACTCTCCAGGTCTTAAACTATACCAATGCAAAAAATCACATCGATCCGTTACTCCGTTGCCACGTGATTGAAGGACAGACCAACAAACAAATACACTTTCGCATTTATAATAGGGGAAGTGATGATACGTAAACAGTTTTTTGCCAATTCACAAATTTAAGCATTGTGTAAAAACACACTTTTTAAGTGGAGGCTACAATACAATTGACAAATTCCTTAGTGACAAAGTTGCGTAGACGCTACTGGCTGAGCTTTCAGTTGCACACAAAACGGTGTAGTGATTTTTTGATTTTGTAGTTGACAATAAAACACAATCTGGAAGGTCTTGTGAGTACGCTCTTTACTTATCATTAGAAGCAAGTAAGATTGAATATATACAGTCCGAATAAGCTTTTTTATCGTATATGTATCTGTGTATGAAAACTCAACTATAAATAACAATAAACTACAGAACAAAGCATCAAGAATTGATGCACTATACGAATCGAAGAAAATAACGATTGGATGATACGATGGCGCTTACGTTTTAGTTTTGCCACTACGACAGAGTGAACTGGTAGTGGTCCGATACTTTGGCAGTACAGGAACGATGAGTATAACATCTCTTTACCGAGGGGAAGGGTCAAATTACTTTTTGGATGTACGAGAGTTGCGTCGGAGATGTTAAAATATTGACAGCTCAATCTGTCATATTTTGATTTATTATTTGAAAGGTGTACAAAGAGCGATGACGCTGGGATGAGATAATTTGTGAAGGGGCAAGTAGGGGCAACTATTTTCTATTAAACACGAATAACTACTACCTACTACTACATCATCATCACGATCAATCCATCGCCGGCTCACTACAGAGCATAGGTGTTCTCTTAGTACGAGAGGGGTTTTGGACATAGTCTACCACGCCAAATGCGGATTGGACTTTTCACAACTTTGAGTACATTATGGAGAACTCTCAGGCATGCAAGTTTTCTCACGATGTTTTTCCTTTGCCTTTAAAGCAAGTGATATTTAAGTGATTGCTTATATAACTTGATGCATAATATAACTTCGAAAAGTTAGAGGTAAGTGTCCGGGATCGAACCTCCGACCTCCCAAATAGGAGGCGGACGTCTTAACTACTAGGCTATCATAGAACATTTGAGAGCCTGTTATTTATTTAGGTTATTTACTAAATAGTAAGTTAATACATTAAGTGTTTTAGTAGGTGCCACACCTGTTGTTTTGGTCGGCGAGGACAAGTAGGCGCGAGTAGGCTGGGAGTCGAAATCGAAGAGATTTAAAGGACAGAACGGATTATGAAACACTAGATGATGTCCGTCACTTCAATCGCGTGGATTTAAGTTTCTGAATTCTTGAAGAAACTCTTTAATTTGCGGGATAAAATCTTTATATCCATGCACAAAGTCACAGCGATCTGTTGCTCAATTGCAGTGCGATTGAATGACAAACCAACACACAAACAGACTTTTATGTTTACAACTAGCTTATGCTCGCGACTTCGTCCGCGTGGACTACACAAATTTCAAACCCCTATTTCACTCCCTTAGGGGTTGAATTTTCCAAAATCCTTTCTTAGCGGACGCCTACGTCATAATAGCTATCTGCATGCCAAATTTCAGCCCGATCCGTCCAGTAGTTTGAGCTGTGCGTTAATAGATCAGTCAGTCAGTCAGTCAGTCACCTTTTCCTTTTATATATTTAGATTATACGGGTAGTAATTTCAAAGGATAATGTACCTATAACTTAACAACCAGCACCCTGGGACAGCACATTCGGGCCATTTCTCGGTTCTTGGAAGTATGCTCAAGTTCGATTCAAGTTGTTCGCATCGCAATGGAACCTGCAATGGAAAGCGTAGCATTCGCAGACCTTCCCCTACTTGAACCGACGACATCAAAGTATAATCGACTAGCTTATGCTCGCGACTTCGTCCGCGTGGACTACACAAATTTCAAACCCTTATTTCACTCTCTTAGAGGTTGAATTTTCGAAAATCCTTTCTTAGCGGATGCATACGACATAATAATGCATGCCAAATTTCAGCCCGATCCGTCCAATAGTTTGAGCTGTGCGTTGATAGATCAATCAGTCAGTCAGTCACCTCTTTTATATAATTAGATTATGTTATTTGTACCAAACTATCTGTGTTCTGCTCTGTGGTTTCCTTTGATGTACTGATAAGATTTAAAAGCCCAATTATATTTTCTTTTAGTCTCTGTATCCCATCTATCACAAACAGGTTTATATATCAGTAGTGGCGATACAATCTGCTCGCGAGTCGCTAATCCGCGATGATTGCTCAAGGCCGTCCTTAGAAAGGTGTACTTTACCTGATACCTACTTGTGTTGTAGAGCTGCTTGCCTGCCTGCATACTTGTGTTGTAGAGCTGCTTGCCTGCCTGCATACTTGTGTTGTAGAGCTGCTTGCCTGCCTGCATACTTGTGTTGTAGAGCTGCTTGCCTGCCTGCATACTTGTGTTGTAGAGCTGCTTGCCTGCCTGCATACTTGTGTTGTAGAGCTGCTTGCCTGCCTGCATACTTGTGTTGTAGAGCTGCTTGCCTGCCTGCATACTTCTGTTGTAGAGCTGCTTGCCTGCCTGCATACTTGTGTTGTAGAGCTGCTTGCCTGCCTGCATACTTGTGTTGTAGAGCTGCTTGCCTGCCTGCATACTTGTGTTGTAGAGCTGCTTGCCTGCCTGCATACTTGTGTTGTAGAGCTGCTTGCCTGCCTGCATACTTGTGTTGTAGAGCTGCTTGCCTGCCTGCATACTTCTGTTGTAGAGCTGCTTGCCTGCCTGCATACTTGTGTTGTAGAGCTGCTTGCCTGCCTGCATACTTGTGTTGTAGAGCTGCTTGCCTGCCTGCATACTTGTGTTGTAGAGCTGCTTGCCTGCCTGCATACTTGTGTTGTAGAGCTGCTTGCCTGCCTGCATACTTGTGTTGTAGAGCTGCTTGCCTGCCTGCATACTTGTGTTGTAAAGCTGCTTGCCTGCCTGCATACTTGTGTTGTAGAGCTGCTTGCCTGCCTGCATACTTGTGTTGTAGAGCTGCTTGCCTGCCTGCATACTTGTGTTGTAGAGCTGCTTGCCTGCCTGCATACTTGTGTTGTAGAGCTGCTTGCCTGCCTGCATACTTGTGTTGTAGAGCTGCTTGCCTGCCTGCATACTTGTGTTGTAGAGCTGCTTGCCTGCCTGCATACTTGTGTTGTAGAGCTGCTTGCCTGCCTGCATACTTGTGTTGTAGAGCTGCTTGCCTGCCTGCATACTTGTGTTGTAGAGCTGCTTGCCTGCCTGCATACTTGTGTTGTAGAGCTGCTTGCCTGCCTGCATACTTGTGTTGTAGAGCTGCTTGCCTGCCTGCATACTTGTGTTGTAGAGCTGCTTGCCTGCCTGCATACTTGTGTTGTAGAGCTGCTTGCCTGCCTGCATACTTGTGTTGTAGAGCTGCTTGCCTGCCTGCATACTTGTGTTGTAGAGCTGCTTGCCTGCCTGCATACTTGTGTTGTAGAGCTGCTTGCCTGCCTGCATACTTGTGTTGTAAAGCTGCTTGCCTGCCTGCATACTTGTGTTGTAGAGCTGCTTGCCTGCCTGCATACTTGTGTTGTAGAGCTGCTTGCCTGCCTGCATACTTGTGTTGTAGAGCTGCTTGCCTGCCTGCATACTTGTGTTGTAGAGCTGCTTGCCTGCCTGCATACTTGTGTTGTAGAGCTGCTTGCCTGCCTGCATACTTGTGTTGTAAAGCTGCTTGCCTGCCTGCATACTTGTGTTGTAGAGCTGCTTGCCTGCCTGCATACTTGTGTTGTAGAGCTGCTTGCCTGCCTGCATACTTGTGTTGTAGAGCTGCTTGCCTGCCTGCATACTTGTGTTGTAGAGCTGCTTGTCTGCCTGCATACTTGTGTTGTAGAGCTGCTTGCCTGCCTGCATACTTGTGTTGTAGAGCTGCTTGCCTGCCTGCATACTTGTGTTGTAGAGCTGCTTGTCTGCCTGCATACTTGTGTTGTAGAGCTGCTTGCCTGCCTGCATACTTGTGTTGTAGAGCTGCTTGCCTGCCTGCATACTTGTGTTGTAGAGCTGCTTGCCTGCCTGCATACTTGCACTTATTGTTGTGTGTATTGCCCTTATTTACGTGTTAGGTGATTCGCTACTCAGCGCTTGTTTTGTTAGTAAACACAGTGTTGTAGAGTAGGTTTTACATTTGATCATCATGATCAACCCATCGCCGGCTCACTGCAGAGCGCGGGTCTCCTCTCAGAGTGAGAAGGTTTTAGCCATAGTCTACCACGCTGCCCTAGTGCGGATTGGTAGACTTCACACACCTTTGAAAACATTATGGAGAACTCTCAAGCATGCAGGTTTTTTCACGATGTTTTCCTTCACCGTTAAAGCAAGTGATATTTATTGATTTAAAAAACGCACATAACTCCGAAAAGTAAGAGGTGCGGGATCGAACCCACCGACCTCCGATCAGAAGGCGGACGTCCTAACCACTAGGATATCACAGCTTATAGATTTACTAAATATTAATTATCCACGTCATCATCGTTATCAGACGTCCACTGCTGGACATAGGTCTCTTGTAGAAACTCCTCAACGCCCAGCCCAAACTATTAGAGCGATCACGCACTCATCCGATCCGAATCCGTGAAAATACGCATATAAAAAATATCTACGTCATATGTCATAAGCTACCATACAAATATGTAGTTCTATTATGACTTCGGAACGTACGTATTTTCACGGACTCGGATCGGATGAGTTCATAACCGCCCTTAGACCTAGACAGTTGACATTTTGTACAGAGATTCCCTTTATAATGTAGACATTACAAGGTATTTTTTAAAATTCCCACAGGATAGAGAGAGAGAGAGAAAGAGAGAATTTATATAGTTTTACCGAGCGCAGCCACGGTAGGTCCTAGTGTTGCTATATAAATACTTATCCTACATCATTTTATAACTATGTTTTTAAATCCTTGTTGTAAATAAAAATATCAATACAAAATGAGTATTTGCTTGCAGACTTGAACCAGGAACACCATATAAGGCCTGGTGCCAACCGCAGGAGGTGACGTCACGCGAGGTCTAGATTAAGATCTAGCGAGCGTCTAATGCACAGCTACCTGCCGACATGTCAATAGCTGACTAAGATTGATAGGGATATAAAATGCTATGTTATAATATGTAATGTTAAATTATATTATGACAACTACACCGGTATCCGAAAGTGAACTAGTTAATTCATATTCATGTGATCTATGGATCTAATGAATATAATCAATTTATAGCGACTGGTAACTTCAAGAGAAACATGCTTGTAGTTATGTTTTCTTATTATCAAAGTCAAAGTCAATTTTAATCAGATCAGGCTTTTAAGATCACCTTTAAAAACAAAAGTAGTCATAGTAAGTATATGGTGTTCAACATTTTCGTACAGTACGTGGCAGAATGTACATCGGCCATTAGAATGACATTTCAGCTTTGTAGAGCGTTGTCTCTGTCACTCATACCTATATGACGTTTTGTCGGTCTCAACAACAGAGACAACGCTCTACAAATCTGCTATCTCCTTCTAAAGGTCGATACTACTTTCTGCCGCGTACTGTAAAACCTAAGGACACAAGAGTTCCAAATGCAACCTGTTCTGCATAAAAACCTACAAGAAATACAACTGGGAGTCCTATAAGTTAGAATCCCGTATAAAGATCAGCTGCAATATTCGATTACGAAATAAAACACATCTCACATTACAATATAAATCTAGCAGTGGTTTTTTGGCTCAAGTCAAAACAGTTAATTTTCCTACCTACAATTTTTTTATTATATTTACATTCACCAAACAACGAATTAAACCAAACAACACGCAAAGTAACTCAAAAAAAACTAGTTACCATCTCTGCAAAAAATAAATAGTACATGATCCCTCGCCTAATAAATAGTTTAGATAATACTTTTAGGTCAGGACTAACCGAATTTAACTTTAAACACAAGTTAAAATCATACTTTCAAAACAAATATTAACAATTCCCATTTTTGAAAAATTAAATATAACAAATTATTATCATGTAACGCTCCCTAGTGCTTCTATACATAATGTAAGTATATATTATTTATGGAAGCACTATACCCAAAATCGATTAATGGACGGAATGATAAGCAACATACTAAACCATAGTGGTTTTTTTGTTGTGTTAAAAGTATTTGTAAAATGTTCAATATTTGATAGTTAATAAAAAAAAAAAAAAAAAAAATTGAATCTATGAACTTTCGGTAGAGAAGCTGGATTTAAATCGCTGAGCCAGAGTGGTCGTTAGCGTAGCTTCCGCGGATTGTATAGAGTGTCTTGGTTCTAATCTCAGCTCAAATCATGACAATCGAGTCGGATGTAAGACGACAATAAATCACCGACTCACAACTCTCACAGACACGTCGTACAATATGCAAACTAAAACTAGGATTGACTGATAAGAACAACAGAAGCTGACGGACGTACAAACTAGTAGATTTGTTATGCTCATCGCTGTGTTCGTCGTTGAGTTCGCCGACGAAACATATACTTTTATTTTAATTTTTTATTTATAGACTGGCGCTTGGCTGCAATCAGACCTGGTGGCAAGTGATGATGCAACCTAAGATGGAGCGCGCTTGCCTAGGAGATGCCTATTCACTCTTGACTTGAAGGTACCCATACTATAATTGGAGGGGAAAACTGATGCTGGATGGGTGTTTCAAATCTTAGTGGTTTGAATTAGAAATGAGGAGGCAAATCGCTTCATACGTATCCTTGGAATAACGTACGGGTGCAGACCTTGGCGATGCGGTACGAAATATACCTATCCTGTAAAAAACCGAGAGACAGGCAACTTTTGCGCCGAAGTTCCAAACTTTGAGAATTGACCAGCGCTTCGTCACCAATGAGTCCACCGAATAGTGGATTCGGTGGACTGCTCTATTTTAAAAAAGTGTGCCATGGTAGGTTTTTAGTTCAAAAGAGTAGGTATATTTAGTGGGCACTGGTATATTAATCAAATATCAAAACCATAATAATTCTTATCAGTCCGCCGTCAATCAGGCAGCGCTATAAGCTATCAGACAATAATCACAAGTTGAGACATATCAATGCGATCAGCGTAACAAGGCAACGCTGGCGTCATAAACAACGTGTCAATCCTGTGCTACCTGAGAATGTACAGTGTGTTATAAATGTGGGATAGCAGGCGTTACTTTGCCGAGTATCATGATATACTTGCATTTTTAGGGTTCCGTACCTCAAAAGGAAAAAAAGAACCCTATAGGATCATTTTGTTGCCTGTTTGTCTGTCGGTCTTTCGTGCATTAAAATAAAACCTACAGGGTACTTTCCGTTGACCTAGAATCATGAAATTTGGTACGTAGGTAGGTCTTATAGTACAAGTAAAGGAAAAAGTCTTAAAACTGGGAATTTATGGTTACATCTAAAAAAAAATGTATTCATGAACAAATAATTAGTATCTACTTATTTTCAATTTTCAAAGTAAGATTATCATGCCAAGTGAGGTATCATATGAAAGGGCTTTGACTGTACATTCTAAAACAGGTTTATTTTTTAATTTTTATGCATAATAGTTATTGATTTATCGAGAAAAATATCGAAAGATACGACTTGACCAAATAAAAAAGTGAGACAGTTTTTCCGTAGGATTTTTCTCAGTTAGGTAGGTAATTCCTACACTATACCTAAGTATGACATAAAATTATAGTTAGATATTATCATCCTGTAGTTTACGAGTTTATATACAGCGTGTTACAATGAATGTCTCGAGCGAGAGGCAGCTCAAATAAACTAGGTGTTAGTTGTTGTTATTTACAAGTCGGGGATTTCCATTAGCGACCACTGTTGGTAGCTGATCCGATCGGATCGGAGGACGTTTCACATAAACCAGCAGATCAATAACACATTTCCCCATTCGAGTCAATCGTCGAGTTGTCAAATCACTGAGTTTGGAGAAAGAATTGTTTTTAGTGAGCTAGTCACTGCGAAGAGACCATCTTGATGTTTAGAAGATTTCAAGAATACGGCTCAACGCGAACCGTTGCGTTACCTTTGCAAGAAGCAATATAGAAAGATTCAAGTCTACAGGAGGTTATTAAAGTAAACACATTGTTTAGTTAGTGAGGTAGTCAGTGCGAAGAGACCACGTGTCGATGTTTACAAGGTAGTTTATGGAGTAGTTAGTCGGTTGCCTTGAAGCCTTTGGGAATGCGGCCCACTGCGAACCTTTGCGTAACTTTTGCAAGGAACCACACGAACTGAGCCCTAACACAAAATTTTAATACCAAGTAGCTAAGCAAAGCATTTTATTTTTACTATGTGTCACAAAGAATATATTTACCACACTAAAAAATCAAGAATCACAAATCAATCAGACAGAATCCGCGTGCGGGAAAACACCCACTTAATTTTAAACCGAAACGTAAATCACTTTTTGAAAATTTTCTCTGTCGCGAATCGAATCCGAGACCTCATAAGCTTATCATTAGACCTGAATATGAATAACTAATGTAGTGGGTACTATCTTATAACTGAAACAACAAAGGACCTAAAATGTCAATCTGAAAAGTATAACAGCTAAGGATCCCGTTGAACTCTTTTACAGGAAAGTTTGATCCGGCTACGCTCGAAGTGATAAATCTAAATCATGTATTCGTAGGTATGTGTTGTGTTGTGTGTAGCTTCATCTTGTTACATATATAAAAGGAAATGCTGACTGACTGACTGATCTATCAACGCACAGTAAACCACTGGACGGATCGGGCTAAAATTTGGCATGTAGATAGCTATTATGACGTAGACATCCGCTATGAAAGCGTTTTTTTAAATTTAACCTCAAAGGGGGTAAAATAGAGGTTTGTTTGTGTAGTCCACTCGGATGATCAGCTTCAGCCACTTCAGCTTCGCAACCCGCTGAACTATGTCGGTTACTGTAGTGCTCCTACGGATCTCCTCATTTCTGATTTGATCACGTAGAGAAACTCCAAGCATAGCCTTCTACATCGCTACAGCGTTTTAGCATATTACGTGTTAAAAAAAATGAAAATTTTCTGGACTCTGAAAACACTAGCAGTTAAAAGGAGATAAAGGTCTATTTATTTTAATATCTCGTCATAAACAAACATAATTTCATAAATATTATAGAGATTTCTTAACGATCGCATGATAATAGAATTTCAAACACGAGTCTCAAATCTATACAATAATTGCCATTTATATGATAATAATCATTGCGGGCGTACCCTTGCTAGATTATAACACCAGCAAACTAGGTGCAGAATCATATACATTGCTGCTTTTCTATGAACACAATTAATAAACTCACGGTTATTGAAACGTAATGTATGCAGTACAAACTCGATTATGCGCATATTTAATGAATGCTCATTGTTTTGTTGAATCGATTTTAATTGCGTTATGTGATTACAGTTATTTGTTTATTAGCATGTTTCGCACTTAGGTATTTATCTTCTTACCTTAGGTGTAGTATTATCAGTAATTATTATAAATAGTTTTGTTTTATAGGTACAGTGGCGCCGATTCTCTTGTATTTCTCTGAACTAAATTTAGAGTATTGTTTCCTATTGTTTCTTTTTAATACAGCTAAAAAGGACGGAACATGAATTTTACATTTATAGACTCTAAATGTTAGTGTACCTACGCTACAAATTTAAACAATAGGCTCGCGACTGGCAGCTAACGTCACGACGTTTGACAGCTCTAAATTAACTTTAAAACTGTCAAACTGTGTCTGTCCTTTTCATATTACGTTAGTAAGAAGAGGATGCGAATACTCTAAAATTTAGGTGTGCTCAGAATCAGTGCCTGTATTAAAAATTAAAATGCACGTTTTTTCATATAAGGTTCCTTTTTTAAATTTGAGGTACGGACCCCTAAAAAATAAAAATATACTTAGCTAAGTATTAGCAGTAATCTTTTATAGAAAATAAATAAGCTACACATAACTAAGCTAAGCTATAACATCAGTTTGAGCGAGTCTTATGTTTTAATTTAATTATTCTGAGTTACATTTTTAACTGCTTACAAAAAAACATCGCTATATCGTCTATAAAAACACCACAATATATAAAACTGAGTTATATTATGTACAGTAATAATCAGCAGATTGAAGCAGCTCTCGATTCCTCATGAAGAGGTGAAAAGTAAGATGTGTTGACTCGTGCGACCCCAATGTTCATCTTACCTCCGAGATACACCTACATGTCAGTGTACTCACTACACTAGAGAACTTTCAAGCGATTACAGCCTCCAATATCTAATTAATAAAGCTGTTTATTGAGCGAATATTTTGAGTTTGAAAACTTAACTTTTCTTGTATTGGGTAAATTATAATTTTTTAGGACGCATTTAGCTATCATTTTTTATTAAAATTACTGTGAATACTTTATTTAATGGTGACTGATATGATATGTTTAGAGAGTATCACAATGCTAATTTATTATGTTAATTAAACATAATAATTGTTTAATTTTATGAAAACGATTTTGTGAGGGCCGCTTACGCATAATAAATTATGTCAAGTGCGAGTTGGAATCGCACAACAAGGGTTCTGTACTGTGTGTGTACTTACTTTTTAATTATATTTTAATTTGCATGTCGGAAATTTCGAAATTTTTATTATTGGTTGTTAAAGCGGCAAAAGCAATAAGTACACTGTGAAAATTTCAGCTCTCTCCGCAATTGTAACAGACCGCAGATGTGGACAGACAGCGGAGGCGTAGTACTAGGGTCCAGTAATTGGCCCCCTTCGTGTACGGAACCCTAAAAATGAAAAGTTTCTATTTTATGTTCTGTTGAAAGTCCACATACATATTTTAAACGATATGGTTTCTCAAATTTTAATGAACCTTTATTTGATCGCATAAGCGATAACCTAATTATGGGCTCTTTTTAACAATGAACAAGATTAATCATAGCAATATCTTCTTATACATAAAAATTAACGACTGCACCAAATTAAATAAGTGATACTTTTTTTTAAAGAAAGGATTTTTGAAAATACAACCCCTAAGGGAGTAAAATAGAGGTTTGAAATTTGTGTTGTCCACGCGGACAAAGTCACGGGAATAAGCTAGTAAGGCGTCGATTCTGATGTCTTTTTCGAAACTAAATTTAGGGTATCTACATATTTTTCTTTTCAATATTGTTAAAAAATATATAGTATTAAAGTAACTAATTTAACCTTCCGCGAGCTTTATAAACTGCAAAATAAATCTTCCAAGCTGTCCCAAGATATGAGATATCATGAATTCATGAGCATGTTTAGAGAGCCGCGCCCGCCGCAAGTGTCGCGGACAATTATGCGAGGCGTAATTAAAGGCTAATCGGCCATTAAACGCTAATCTCGTGGCGCATAAGAACTTGTAATTATACTCAATTATCACGTGCTAGCAATACAACTAATTATTGTAGTATTCAGTATTGGATATAAATATTTGGTTAGTTCATCATCATGATCAACCTATCGCCGACTCGCTAGTATAGTACGCGACAGGTCGAGATGACAATTGGGGAGGGAACGCCCCGCACATCCGCAAAGTCCCTGCGCTAACCCGGTACGGTGCGGACGTGCGGGTATGCAGGGTGTCTCCCTACCTCATACCCCGATTGCCATCTCTATCTGTCGCAGACTATACCTAACCACGGGTCTCCTTTCAGATAGAGAAGGGATTAGACCATAGTTACACCAATGAGGATATATTGCAGAACTATCAAGCATGCAGGTTTCCTCACGAGGTTTTCCTTCACTGTTAAAGCAAGTGTTACTTAAGTGCTTAAAACGCACATAGCTCCGAAAAGTTAGAAGTGCATGCCTGGGATCGAACCCCGCACCCCTGACTAGGAGACCGACGTCTTAACCACTAGGCTATCATAATATTAAAATTTATGAAGATGCATAAAAACTTTTGTAATTATAGTCGGCGACAAATCAAGTTTGTGAACACTGACTATAAATTATTTGGCTCATACTTTGTTTCACACTCATACACACACACACACATACACACTCAAGTGCTCAAATACATGTTTACATACACTTGTTAACACACACACGTGCTAATGCTGATATGGTTATGGCAGAGCGGAGCCTTCTGACCCAGGAGTAGTTCTCGTACTCCTAAAACAAGGCTCCAACCTCTTTGTGTTACTGTTAACACAAATTATTTGAAATAAACCATTTTCCTAGTATCTCCTAAAGTATTGAAACAGCCACAGTACATACAATACAATATATGGTCGACTTAAGAGACAATGGCTTGTATTGAAAGTCGGAGGCGACAGCGCGTCGCTGCGCGTTGCCAAGTAGGAAACTGAGGCACGTCGCGCTCATCAATCTGCTTCGATGTGAACGACCTCCCATCCTGCTGACGTCACAGCGAGCCTTCGACGTGGAGCCGACACACACTACCCGACCTATGTACCCAACGCAAATTGGTAGCCAGGGTCGGCTTTAGCCCGTGGAAGGGAGGGCAAGATGAATATAGCCGGCAACACGAATCACTGTCATATCTTCTCTTCAATTTGCTGGTATATTGTGAACGTTGCTACCCCATGTGCAGTGAGGATGTACGAGCTGGTCCGAGCCCGACTGCTACTTACTAGAGATGTACGTTAGTTAGGGACGAAAATCAAATCGTACCTATACTTTTTTTTTATACAGAAGGGGAAAATCCTTATGGACACCTAATAGGGTAGTGCCGGACTCTTACCGGCTAAAAATCTGTCGTTGCAAGGAAATCCATAAAAACTCCATCTCCTGAAAAACATTGCGACAGATGGTAGGTCTTTCGGCCATGTGTCCTTCTCAAGAGAAGGAAACATGGTTGAAAACGTAATGTACTTGAAAATAATTATTTTCCCCATTATTACAATGGATATGCAGTCATACATTTGCCTAGGAACTAAAAAACCTAAGTCGAAATCTCATAAAATAAAATCTTAGTAGAATGTCATGCGGAAGAATCTTGGAATTTACCGCATTATTATCCAAAAAAATCCTACCATTATGTCATAAATGGAAAGGGGTCACGACCCTCAGCAATGAGGAATACACCGTACCGCAGCTCCATGTCGGCGTTTGGCAGCAGCCGAGTTGGTTCGTCTGTGAGTAGTGTAAGAGCTGTCACCAAGTCAAGCCTCGACGAATGTGGCACAATGAAGCGATGGATTTGGACACAATCGGTGCAGGACATATTTGAGCGGTTACATATTCGTTACAGTGTAGTGGCAACCACAGAACAACTCATTTCGTACTTAGCGACCCTATTACGCAAGGGTCACGATTCTTCTCTGCTTCTAAGGTTCACGATTTCAAATCTAGGAAAAAAAAATCAATTGTTAAATCGATAAATGAATTTTGGCCAAGTGTAAGTTTTTGGTGTTTCATCCATACTTCGTTACCCTACCCATATTATAAATGCAAAAGTTTGTTTTTTGTTGGTTTGTCCTTCAATCAGGCCGCTGCAACGGAAGAATGGATTGACGAGATTTTTTGCATGAATATAAGTGAAGTAAAACATCGTGAGAAAACCTCTACCTATAATGTTCTCAAAGGTGTGTGAAGTTTGCCAATCAATTGACCAGCGTGACGGACTACGGCCATGAGATGGGTCTCATTCTGAGAGGATAGGAAACCCGTGCTCAGTAGTGAGCCGAAATTCCGTACCAATCGCTGGTTTTGGTACAAAAACATTTAACTTCTATAATATTAGTTAAGTGTTAGAAAATATGTTGTTTCTATTAAATTCTTGGTTTATTTTTGCTAAACGCCTCACGGTTGATCGATCAATCGTCAAGTTATTCGCTATCAAGTGCATCTTAAAGGCGTGTTTAGATTTTACTACAAATTATGTTTACGATAATTCTGTCTTTTAATCTGCTACTTATTTCGTTTGCCAAAGTAAAAGTTTAACTATCCAACTTTGACTTTTAAAACACCATTACGTTTGTTTTTATCTGTTTTTGTATTGAATAAAATATCTCTCCAGTGTACCGTATCATCATCATCATCATTATCAACCCATCACCGGCCCATTACTGAGCACGGGTGTCCTCTCAAAATGAAAAGGGCGTAGAGTTTTAGATCGTAGTCTGCCACCTGGCCAAGTGCGGATTGGTAGACTTCACACACCTTTGAGAATATTAGGTAGGTACCCATATGGAGAACGCTCAGGCAGGCAGGTGATTATATTTGATTGCTTCAAACACACAATTAACTTTGAAAAATTAGAGGTGCGTGAATAAAAATAGATACATTTTTAAGAGTTACAAGTAGGTAATTTTTAATACATATACTTATTTATATTAATTATAACTCTGCTTAACTTATTTTTACGGTTAATCAAGTACAAAAATTCTTAATTCAAAATTGATCTTTTATAAATTACAGTTTTATTGTATGAATAAATTAGTTAATCTTTGAAACTATAGAAACATCGAAGCTTTCAAGAGTTTAAAGTAAGTAAGTAAAATGTGCGCATGCGTATATAAAACTAAAATAGAGAGCCTCAATAGCTCAACGGGTAAGGGAAATGTCCCAATACTCGTCGGTTTCTCAATTTAGCTGACTTTGCAGCTTTGCCACGTTGCTGTTAGTGAATTTAGAACAAAACAAATTACATGACAAGAAAGCAGATATTATAATGTATTTATTAAATATAATTTTGGAATTAATAAGTTTCATTAATGTTATTAAATAATTAAAAAATACAAAAATGAGTGATTTGTACCAGTATCCGTCAGATTTGTCCTAATTATCGTCAATGTGTCCCAGAACTCGTCAATTTTTAACAATAATTTAAACTCTATTGCCGTAGACATAAGGTTTATTTTAATTTCATTTTCAAGTTGTGATTTTTTTTTACCTCGCCACTCGAGCTGAGAAAATGTGTAAAATATAAATTTAACTAGTCGTTTTAAATGAAAAACTATTGGATTCTGGGCTTTCAAGCCATGGCGGGAAATCCGCGCCTCGTCCTTGGCCGTTTACGTTGTCTATAATATATCATCATCATCAACCGATAGACGTCCACTGCTGGACATAAGTCTTTTGTAGGGACTTCCACACGCCACGGTCTTGCGCCACTTGAATCCAGCGGCTCTTTGCGACTCGTTTGATATCGTCCGTCCACGTAGTGGGGGGTCCACCTACGAGTATTAGGTAGCATTACCTACTATATTGTTCAAGTTGTTTTTAGATATTGTTCAAATAGGGATGATGACTACTAGTCAAATAGGCATCTTTTTAAAATTGTTTTTCTGTTGCTTGTTATATTTTAATATTTACATTTATGAGCCCCAAATTTTCTCGCTCTCTCATTTGAAACTCCACTCAATTCGATAGCAAAAAATACCGAAAGGGCTTCAGGACCTGGATCACTTCCACACGCTGCGGCAGGTTATACAGAAGACTGAAGAATATAATCGGCCAATTTGTTTAATGTTTTTATGAAAAAGCCTTAGATTCCTTGGAAACATAGGCTGTATTGAGATCACCATAGAGGTGCCAAATCGACTACTGGCATATTCAAGTGCTGAAGTGCTTGTACGAAAACCGCCACGATGTCAGTCCGCATTGAGGACCAGGCAAGGAGTCGTAACCCCCCCGAAGCCCTTTATCGCTGCTTTAGAAGACTGTTTTAAGTTTCAGGATTGGAACGGTCTTGGCATTAACACTAATGGGGAGTACATCACTCACCTTTGATTTGCCGATGACAATGTATAGTCGTTATTGCAGAGACTCTGGAAGACCTTAATGCAATGCTCAATGACAGCAGAGCTTCAGAACAGGTGGGCCTAGAAATGGACATGAGTAAGACAAAAATCATGACTAAGGCTCATGTCCTGCCCCACCCAGTTATCATTAAGAGCTCTGCACTCGACATTGTAGACGAGCAGGTATGTATACCTGTTGACATATGGTTCTGAGACATAATTGCTAACTATGAACTTCATAAAAAAGCTCAGAGTCTCTCCATCGCCCAGACCCAATTGCAAAGATCGTGCAATTGGGTCGAGATATCGACAAATAAAATTAATAAACGAATCGTGGAATGTAGCCGTTATCTACATAATAATATGTCGTTAAACCACGAAATAAGCTTGAAATCATTAAATCACTTGCTTTAACGATGAAAGTCGTGGTCAAAGGCCGGTCAGGCTTCACAGACTGTGGTGAAACCCGGGTTAACTCGCAACAAGGTGATGCTGTTTGTGTGGTGGGATTGGAAGGGCATTATTCATTATGAGCTGTTATCACCAGGCAGGACCATCGATTCTGAACTCTACTGCGAACAACTGATAAGATTAAAGCAAGAAGTTGAGAGAAAGCGGCTGGAATTAATCAACAGTTAAGGGGTGTGGTTTTTCATCATGATAACGCTAGACCTCACACATCTTTAGCCACTCAGCAAAAGTTAAGAAAGTTTGGCTGGGAGGTGTTAATGCATCCGCCATATAGTCCTGACCTTGCACCTTCAGATTTCCAGCTGTTTCGGTTTCTTCAGAATTCTTTAGGCAGTGTCAGGTTACAACATCACTAGAGGACTGCCAAAACCACTTGTCGCGGTATTTTGATCAGAAGTCCCAAAATTTCTATAGCAATGGGATCATGTCCCTACCTACAAGATGGCAAAAAGTTATCGAACAAAATGGTACCTACATACTTTAGTTAAATGGAAATAAACTATACTATTTCTTTTTTTTTGAATTTTCTTAAAAATGCGAAGAAACTTTTTCCCCAACCTAATATTAAGATTATTGTAAAGTTATATTAAAAATACTGATGCCCATTAAAATGAAATAATTTCGTTTCTTTATAACATATATCTGATTTTAATTTTTGATGTTCAAGTACCTACACGATATCATAGATTAATTATTGGTCTCCATGCACGATATAACTGAAATTATACACACGTTTCAATCTCTAATATGTCACCGTTTTTGACATATAGCGTCGAATTCAATCGCCTCTTTAAAACTCCCTATTTCATATGAGAGCCCCGCTGAAATAAAGCTTTTATATTTTTGTATGTATTTTTGTAATATTCGGCTGAAGGCCGTCAGTTTTCATATTATGTTTAAATTTGAAGTAATTGCGGTCAGTAATTCAGAAGTTATAAGGCTCTGACGGACAGACGGACAAGTGCAATTTCACTCAAGTAGGCTCAGAGACCTCACTTCGCTCGGTCAAATATATACGGGAACAGATAAACATTACACAGCATGCTAAAATTATAAAACTTTAACTTCGTCGTAGTCAGGTTAAAAAATAAAAACATTGCATCTTTAAATTAAAGGTCAATTTAAGTACAGATTAACTGTCCAAAACAGTCACTGTCTGTGTACCGCAACTGAAACTCTTATCACGTTGCAATAAGGTTTAAAATTGAACAGTGTCGGTATTACGTTCATTTTTCTAGTGTGTCTCAGTTACCGTCAAAATAGTATGAATTTTGACGAGTATTGGGTCAAGTAGGGATTTCAAAGTACCAATAGATGTCACATGCGTTAAATCATAAATAATAATAAAATAAACACAGTTTTATAGATTATTTCGTTAGAAAATTAACTTGACTGTTGTATAAAATAATCAGATTTACCAGAGTGGCCAATAGATGTTTCAAAACTTTCTTCGAATACTAGCATGTAGGACTACGATTGAGTGACTAAACCTGGCTAAAAACACAAATTTTGAAAATGCTAACTTTGAATGCGTTTTTCTCCAACGCTATTATAGTTTAGATTAAATGTTGTTATACTAATTTATGGAAAATACTATCACAAATATGTTGCCATAAAAAGTTTTCATTTAGTTTTTGCTAGAAATTAATAGCTGACCATTTTTTACAATCTGACGGGTATCGGTACACTGACGACTATACCAGCGTTTCCCTTAGAGGAGTGGACTGAAAACCGAAAGGTCGACGACGGTTCAAACCCCGCCCGTTGCACTATTGTCGTACCTACTCCTAGCACAAGCTCGATGCTTAGTTGGATAGGAAAGGGAATATTAATCATTTAAAATAGCTAATATTCTTTTTTTTTTTTAAACATCTGCCATTACGTATTTTTTACACGTCCATAACTATCTGTTAAACATGTTTTAGTACTATATCAAAGTTCAGTTTTACGAAATGGTCGGTAATTTTCCGCGATGCGATGCTTTTAATTATTGTGCACTCACCTTAACATTTCATGTTTCACGTGCAGCACTAAGCAAACAATGCCTGAGACCAACGTAGTAGCAGAGCTGGCGGGAACTTTTAAATACCCACATTCTTAGTCAAATACAGAAATACATATGATCAGATTTACTTATCATTATATAAAATAGGGTATTAAGCGATTTGATATATTAAACATGTCATTCATAATTTATAGTAAAGTAAAATATATTTAAACGAACTTGAGGAAATCATATAACATTTCCTGTCGTAAGCTAAAACATACACCTCAACTGAAAATTGCAATGAGATATAATACGCCTCCAACGGCAGATTGCCTGTGTTGAGTTGGTTCTGTAGAATATTATCTTTCATGAACGCAAAAAAATTTAAATTAAATGAAAAATGCTACTTTAGCTACCATTTGAAAAGCAGATTAACTGATATACCATAAAGTAACGCCCCAGTAATCCACCTGCAAGAAATCGCGGAAGTTACTTATAAACTTTTCAATAGCTTGCAAAATCGATCTCGTAGAAACTAATTCAATCCTTGTGTTTACTCAATGTACAGTCAAAGACCGAAACTCGCTTAGCAACTTAATGATCAAATTCACTTGCACTGCACGGCGTGGTTGTGCGCACATCTGAGTGTTTGTGTAGCGTCTTTATAGAAAAAGGTCATAAGTGCGACGGGTTTATGATGCAATTGTTGTATGGAATTGCTACTCGAATTCTAAGACCGACCGTATCTACCTGTGACTTGCCAGAGCTAACTTCTGAAAGTCATTGCTAGTAGTCATTTGGCATTAAAATTTACAATAGAAACGATAAGACATGTGCAATAATAATATACTTAGTATCAGAAGGTATTGTCAGAATCACACATAACTTTTTTCATGTAGTCCCGTTGTCCCCGTTAGCCGTATCCCCGTTAACGGGGACATCGGGATTTGAATAAAATTATTAAAAACTTATCCCGTTGTCCCCGTTGTCATTTCCGTTTAACGGGGACATCGGGATTTGAATAAAATTATTAAAAACTTATCCCGTTGTCCCCGTTATCAATTCCCCTTCAACGGGGACTGCGGTAAATGAACAAAATTGTTAAAAACTCTTTCCGTTGTTTTCGTACTCTGCTCCCTTTGACAGTATCCGAGAGTCGACATTATTATTTAATTAAACTAAGTACTTCTTTGGGAGCCAGTGGTCAAAGTCGTACGTGCCAAATCTTTTTGCAAATAAAGATATTTATTTATTTATTCATTATTTATTTATTATGAGTGAAGTTGGCAGTGGGAGACGTCGAGCATTCTGATTGGTCAAAAAAGTCCTCCTCCAGAAAAGTATCTTATTACTTTCTATGATATTAGTACAATAGTACTTATAACTCTATGATTGCAAAATTGACATTCGAAACGGCTAATCAGAGACGGCCTCATAATGACCAGCAAATTGTCAAAATATCATTGCCTTACAATATCACTATAGTGTCCCCGTGACATTACAATGACACTAAAACCAGACCGTTAAATTTTGAGAAATGAAGTCGATTGACAATCTACCGTTTAATTATAATATCACTACTGAAATTATAATATCACTGCTTTGACAATATACCTGCGACATATACACGCTGAAATTTTAATGGTTGTTTTCCCCAAAGCAAAATGATTGTCGTGGTATTACAATCGATTTATAAATAAATAAAAATATTTGAGTCAAAAATGACAAATTTACAATCGAGAAAAGACCTCGAGAGAGACCTCGAACCAATAGTGATACCACGTGCGTGCAGGCTAGTTTATGCCATATCACTACGCGCGAGAGCTTATTTTGCTCTAAACTTTTTCACTTTATTGACAGCGTGGTTCCAGTGGATGTACCTACCCACTATTCACGTTACATCTAGGGAGGTACTACTGTTTCTCACACTTTAGAGTTGTCGATTTTTTTTTAATTATTTTAAGATAAAAACATTTGTATTTTTTAAGTTTAACTCAAAATTTCCATAGTACTACTGAGGGCAAATCGTTCTGCTGCGGGAAGACAAACACTAAAATTTCACCGTGTATATAGAAATATCACTCACTCACTGAAGTAAAAATCGACATTTAGGTTATTAAGTTTAAATAATAAAAATCTGTATAAGTCAGTTTGGGAAATTCCCCTCGTAAGGGTGGTAAAATAGTTTTATAGAAAAGTTTTAAATATTGTTATTTTAACTTGCAATTTGAAACGTAAGTTCTTTCTAGGGGGTAGGTATCAGGTAAGAAGATTCCCCCCTATGGGGATGAAAGGGGGGTCAATGGTTGTATGAAAGACCTATGTTTTTGAAGTTAGAGACGTGAAAATTGTCATTTAGGTTACTAGCTTTAAATAATAAAAATCTGTATAAATCATTTTAGATAATCCCGCGACTTCGACCGCGTAAAATTTCTGGTTTCTCATGAGATCAGAAATTTTCCCGCTGCAAAAGGCGTCACTAACCTACTCACCTTAAGGCACAGAACCCAGAATACCTAAATGCCAATTTTCATATCTATTACTTCAAAAACATAGGTTTTTCATGTAACCTTTCAACCCCCATTTCACCCCCATCTGAAAAAGAAAGATTTTACAAAAATACACTCCATTTTCGTAAAATCTTTCTTTATCAGATACTTTTTTTTTTTTTTTAATTACCAACATAAAGAATGTTTAACAAATCTAATTTAGACACAGCAAAAAACCACGAAGGTTTAAAAAGTGTGTCATTCCGTCTATTTCTTAATACATAATAATAGTGCTTCTATAAACAATTTACATTGTTTATAGAAGCACTTATTACATTACATTTGATACAAAAACTTACCCCTTAAAAAGAATATTCGCTTACAAAATTTCATCCCCTATTCTACAAACCTTAAGAGGGGATTTTCCAAAATAACTCAAGCCTATTGGCGATTTTCATACCTATAACTTCAAAAACATAGGACTTTCATATAACCTTTTAACTCCAATTTTACCTCTGTAAAAAAACCTCTATGTTTTCGTAAAAAAATCTTAGATAAGCGTAGGAGTTGCAAGTTTATTACGGTTCCTAGCTAGTCTGTCGTGGAAATCACCGTTTTTTTGTAACGGAGAATGTTATGTCTAACAAAAATTATTATATTATTGTAAATATATTGAGAAGCTACTATAAGAATATCTATTTCCTTAAATTTCTCTCCTAGGGAATCGCGCGGTTTTAAATTATAAATTGCACGTATTGCCCTTTTTTGTAATACGAATTTTTTCCAATATCTGCTGCTTTACCCCATAGCAAGATTCCATAAGACTGTGGAATTGACTCTCGGATACTGTTAACGGGGGCAGAGTACGGAAACAACGGAAAGAGTTTTTAACAATTTTATTCATTTACCGCAGTCCCCGTTGAAGGGGAATAGAGAACGGGGACAACGGGATAGATTTTCAATAATTTTATTCAAATACTGTTGTCCCCGTTAAACAGAAACGACAACGGGGACAACGGGATAAGTTTTTAATAATTTAATTCAAATCCCGATGTCCCCGTTAACGGGGATATCGATAACGGGGACAACAGGACTACACCACTTTTTTCTCTTCTTTGACCAAATGCTTTCTCAAAGTTTCCCACCTGCTTTCTGGGTAGTAGAAAAACGAGCCGCTGAATCGAAACGCATAGGTTCCATATTAGGTAGTGGTTGTGATAATAACGAAAGTGTACCCGGCGCAGGTTACCCTCACGCAACGCAACCCGCAAAAACGGGCCGCGGCGACTCCGTGACGGGGCGACTTTTTCTTTGAGAAAATAGGTAGGTAAGTATTATAGGTAACCATAATGGTTATTTATTACTTACTACCCTCGAATCCGGAGAGTCTCAGGTTCAATCTCTCTCGTACCTCTAATTTTCGGAGTTACAGCGGTTACGCACTCATCCAATCCGAGTCCGTGAATATACTTTCCTTTTTGTTTTGTATGGTAGCTTATGACATATTATGTCGTAAATAATCGCTGGTATTCTCACGGATGACGGATAGTGCGAGTCGGACTCTCATACGAACGGTTCCATATAATCCTACAAAAAATAACACTTTTTTTATGATGTAACCACAAATTCGGATTTTTTCCTTTACACAAGTAAGTACAAGACACACAAGACAAGACAGTACCTGCCTGATTTTAGGTCAAGGGGAAAGTACTCAATAGGTATTGATTCCCTTGACTGATCTTGACAGACACGACAGACAGACGACAACGAAGTGATCCTATAAGGGGTCCTTTTTTGCTCAGGAACCCTAAAAACTATATATTGTTTATAAGTAGAAACGTTTTGTTGGAAGCTACTGAAAAAAAAATATTTTTTTTTCTATTAAAGTTTCACATAATTCGGGCACAAGTTACGACAATAAAAAGCTAACTCAGTCTAGTCTATCATTAGAATTTGAGATTTACAGTTCTGTTTTTATCCGTTACCGAATTTTTTTGAAGACTTATTAAGTATAGCCTAAGTACCTATCTATGCTAACGGAGCGTGTATGAAATATCTGCCATTAAATACTTACGATCTTATCAGCGCTTCTGATTAACAGCAACTATTATGGCCGTAATGTGTAGAAATTTGGGTGATTTTTTTAAGTTTTTGTATCTACTTAGCAATTTAGTTCTTATTCTTAGTATCTACTCACTTAGTTTAGGTAGCTTTTAACTATTTTTTGTTTGTTAGATTAATGTTATATTATTAACATTAATGTATTATACTTATTCTAATTTAAAGGTTAAGTACCCTCAAAGATTTTTAATAAGATAAAATATTTTTTGAAAAATTATTCACTTTCATACTATCTCTATGAGAAGAAAGTTGTTTAGTTTAGATTTTCGGTTTTTGGTCTGGACGAGTTACGAGTAGAAAGTTTTTTAACGTTTCATTTTTTAAGGTTCCGTGTTCCGTAGTAAAACAAGTAACCCATAAAAATCGTCAAGTCTGTTTGTGTCTATGTGTCGCATCCATTTTGAAATAAAATATACCTAAGAGATAGAAAGTAAAAAATAGCAGAGGTATAACACCTATTATCGCTGCACAAAAGCATAATATTTTAATTTTGGTAAAAAAGATATGAACGTAAAAATGAAAGCTGGAAAAATAGTTTTAGTTTAAACCCTCCGAGTAATATCTCGTTTAATAGAACGTATTCATAATCATTATGGGGGGTCTTAGACAGTTTTTAGGGTTCCGTACGTCAAAAAGAAAAAAGACTGTCTGTCTGTCTGTCCGTTCATCTGTCATGTCTGTCAAGAAAACGTAAGTATAGTGTACTTCCTATTGACCTAGAATCATGAAATTTGGCAGGTAGGTAGGTCTTATAGCACAAGTAAAGGAAAAAACCCGAAACCGTGAATTTGTATTTACACTAGCAAAAATAAAATAAAATGTGTTCATGAACAAATAATTATATTTTCAATTTTTAAATTAAGATAACTATACCAAATGGGGTATCATATTATGAAAGTGCTTTACCTGTAAATTCTTTAAAGAAAATTCCCTACCTGTAAATTCTGTAAAGATTTTTATTTATATTTATGAATTACAGTTTTTAATTTATCGTGCAAAATGTCGAAAAAATACGACTCCTTACGAATCCTCGGTACGCGAGTCTGACACGTAGGTACTGGGCCGGTTTTTTTACATTAAAAAAATTACTGTTTACGAAATATTGACCGTCAAAGTTTTTTGCAACTAGCTTAGCATGACCGTGGAAAATTCTAAGATTTGCGTGTTCTCTTCTGACACTCATCATTTCATTAAAAGTTCGAAAATATTATTATGTTTGTTGCACTTAATTAATGCCGTTGAAGTTTAATCTTAATAAAAAATTACATCTTAATTAATTTGAATGAAAACTTTAATAAATCAAAAGGGCCACAAACAATCAGAAACTTTGCAATCGCACTCATTGTAAAAAGCTGTAGTAAAATAATAAATTAGTCTTTATTGCTATTATTTAGTGAGATTATAAGGTGCCGTTCGTTAAGGTGTTCTTAGGCGACGCGTTAATTAGTACAGAGGTTCTTAGCCATGCACACACCACAAGCGATAAGATCTTTTTTATAGTTGGCACGATTACTTGTTGAACCTTCGCGGAGAAAAATGCTATCGACGGAAGTTTTTCGTGGAATTGAGAATTAAAATAAGGGATTGGAAACCTAACATTAGTGGAAGTAATTTTATATGCACGCATTCAACTTTAGAATTTACAAAATGATAAGATATACCTACTCGTGTTTCGTACTACTAAGCACATTTTTATGAAATGACAGGTAGATAGGTACGCAGCCGAAAGTGATGAACATCTGCCTTTAGAATGACATATCATCTCATATCTTTGTAGAGCGTTGTCTCTGTCATATCCGTTTGATGACGCTACCCATATGACGTTTTATCGGATTTCTAAGAATGATCGTGTCGGACGCAGTGGTTAGGTGCCTTTATCAAAACGCAGTGGACCGTACATCTTGCAGTGCTTCAAACTTGAAACCTGGTCAGTGCCACGAAATAACTGCCTAATTAGAGGTATCTTTGTAATTTATAGTTAATTGTTCAGTTTCTAAGTGTATTATGATACGTCCGCTTTATCAGTTAGACTTATGGGAACTGTCTGTAGTGTAGGTTCAGAGGAAGTTCATTGTAGAATGTAAATACTTGGACCTGACTGATAAATAGGCTTTGTAGATAACTAGACATACAAGGTGTACCTAACCAGAACGTTGGCAAAACAGGTGATAGCATGCAGGTTTCCTCACGATGTTTTTCTTCACCGTTAAAGCAAGTGATATTTAATTACTTACAACGCACATAGCTCCGAAAAGTTAAAGGTGCGTGCCCGGGATCGAACCCCCGACCTCCGATTAGAAGGCGGACGTCCTAACCACTAGGCTATCACAGCTTAATGTAGGTATGTAGACACGCGTAAAAGTAAAACAAGTTAGGTATGTTGACTACATACTTTTATCATCACACCTGCACCTACTTAATAATAATTAAAATCAAAATCAAGATTGATTGGATAATTTGTACTTTTAATACGGTCGTAACATAACGAATGCTATCTGATCTGCTTCGTTAAGAATTTCATCAACATGTTAATAACTATCAAAAATAAAACTTTTTAATTTTTATAAGTAACTACATATATCTCAAATTGTAACACAGAGAATTCAACCTCAAGAGTACCTACGCATATATATACAAGGTTTTGCATGAAAACAAAATCGTAAAATATTGGCGGGGGACAGGGGGGAATGCTTTGTTGTGATTGGTGGACTCAAAAGTCACGTAATCAAGACAATGTGCGGAATGAGGGTACCGAAAGGCCTGGGCCAACTTGTATGCTAAGCAACTGCCTGAGCTTGGCGTCCGGGGGTGTCCGGCTGAGGCGTCTATAGATGGTGGACGGTGGTGTATTGAATTGTAAACACTGAAGTGGTCATAGCACGAAGTATGTACTCCGTGGGTGATAGCCTAGTGGTTAAGACATCGTCCTCCTATTTAGAGGGTCGTGGGTTTGATCCCGGGCACGTACCTCCAACTTTTCAAGTTTTTATCACTATAGCCGCCGTACTCAGAGTTGCTAATCGTTACTTAAGATTGAGTTAAAACGAGACAGATTTATGTGAGAGATATAACTCTGTCTCGTTTTAACTAAACTTAAGTAACGATGAAATGACTCTGAGTACGGCTGAGTATTACAGTTTAAGTATCACTGGAAAACATTGTGAGGAAAGAGGAAACCTGCATGCCTGAGAGTTCATTATGCGATGTGTGAAGTCTGCCAATCCGCACTTGGCCAGCGTGGTAAACTAAGGCCCAAACCCTTCTCATTCTGAGAGGAAACCCGTGCTCTGTAATGAGCCGGCGATGGGTTTATCATGATGATGATGAATGTACCTACATATTTTCCTTAATTATACCTACCTTAATATTATAATAAGTATATACCTTTTATTATACCTTTATTTACCTTAATATTATCTAGTATCCGCATCAATACGCAGATAAACTTTTAGCTTTTATAAAATTACGAAGGTCTGGCACGCGCTGGCTCTCTCTCTCTAATACGTTAGTATCTACTATTATATATTCTGTGCTAATACTGTATGTTTATAGCAAATAATAAATCTGTCACCAACAAGAGTCAAAAGGTTAGCGATCAGTCGCGAAAGTTGACAGGGAGAGTTGCTCGACCATTATTTATATCATCCGAATGACATGGTGATTTTATTTTATTATCTAACCAGTTGCATAAGTGGGCCACCATTTTATTATTTTGTGATCTTTACCTAATCTAAACAGAAGTATAGATAGCTATATGGAAAAAATATACAGGGTGTAACCAGAACGCTAGGAAAAACGAATACAGGTGTAGTTCAATGATTACTGATAATATGATATCACAAAAAAAAACGCAAAAAAGAAAATAAGAAAATCCTGTATTTTTAAAAGTTCTTAAAAGTAATAGGTAGGTAGGTACATTGTACCTACCTACCTATTGCAAATAAAACATCTGATTGAACCGTAATAGGTAGAGAGTGTGTATTTATTTCTATTACCGCTATAACATTAAATCATAAAAAATTCAAAATGGTCGCCATGAATTTATTTTTTAATTTTTTATAGGAAATCAAAGAAAAACTCGCACTTGTCCGTTTTATTATTATTATAAAATTGGCCCAGTACCATAAATCACATCACAACCTTAATGCCCACTATAAAAATCAATTCTAAGTAGTCAAGTCACCGCGGCTTTCTCTCGTGCCAATTAATCAATAATTAGGAAGCTTAACTTATTGATTTTCTTCGCGATCGCCATTTGACCGAGCCCAAATTTTACGAAGATTAATGGCGGAATAAATTAAGAAATTGAATATTCTGAGAAAAGCCACACGTTATAGGTACGCAGTTTTTTAGGATTCCCTAGTAGGGAAACCATCTTCTAGTTTCGTCCAGGCCACAACCATTTCAAAAATCTACATTTTTAAAAGGAAAATGTCACTGACTGACTGACTTATCTATCAACGCACAGCTCAAACCACTGGACGGATCGGGCTGAAATTTTGCATACAGATAGCTATTATAACGTAGGCATTAGCTAAGAAAGGATTTTTAAAAATTCAACCCCTGTGGGGGGTAAAATAGGAGTTCGAAATTAGTTTAGTCCACGCGGACGAAGTCACGGGAATAAGCTAGTATAACAATATGAAAAGAATAGTTGTGATTAACTATATCAATTCGTAGCCCAAACTCTAGGATTTATTATGTAGACAAGGAATAAGGCTGGATTTTGCAAAATTCAAGACTATTAAGTAGTTATAACTGTGAACATACCTACATGCATATACTGCTAAAATCATAACCCTTCCTTTTAGCTTTGCCGTAGTCGGGTAAAAAAGACTAATTTTGAAAGAAATAAATAATGATAGTCAAAGTTTTTAGCTACCAGAATGGCTACGGAACCACCTTATGCGTGTTCCGACTCGCACTTGGGCAGTTTTTAATAAAATGTTTGAATAAAACTTCTCACATGAATATGCGTTGGGTGAAAGGGTCATATTACCTAATTACTCATTTCGTCGATATCTATACAAATAAATTAAAATGTCACGGCTTTCGTTTCTAAATAACTACCTTTTATTAGGCTCATAAATCTAATTTGTCTGTTGGGAGGCTTCGGCCATGGCTAGTTGACTTAGCGTTCTGGTACGATGCCGTGTAGAAACCAAAAGGGTTGGGTATGGGTTTCATAAAAACTGCCATACCCCTTCCAGGTTAGCCCACTTCCATCTTAGACTGCATCATTACTTACCACCGGGTGAGATTGCAGGCAAGGGCTGACTTGTATCTGAATGAATAAATAAAAAACAACTGATAATTAACATAGAGCTAAAATGGCGAACGAGATCTCACTTGCCATTTCATTACAAAAGTATTTCCAGAATCGATCTCACCTTTAAATTAATTATTAAGGACTAAAATCGTAGTTTTGCAGAGACTATCTATTTCTACTCGGTGTAGTTTTGACATGACAGTTGACACATAGCTAAAATGGCGAGTGAGATCTCAAAATCTATGCATTAGGTATATTTCTACTACAACATTATATAGGTATACGCGACAGGTCGAGATGGCCATCGGAGTATGAGTCGGGACAACACCCGGCACACTCGCACGTCACCCACGCTCGCCCGCACCGGGATAGCGCGGGTGCTGTGCGGGTGTGCGAGGCGTTTCCTCCCCGATTGCCATCTCGAGCTGTCGCGGACTATACCTACCTACCATTGGTGGCGTGAGTAACTCGGCCTACACATATCTTCACTCTTTCAGCGTCTCACTTGACATTTTATGAACGCTCTTTTGTTTTACCCCTCCACTTTAGCTAGGCCTCCCCTGCCTCTCAAGCAATGAGCTCCGAGTCGCGAGCGAGGGGGCTCGCAGAGACGTGTGGCAGGTCGGGCTACACCGGTCGGCTCAGGTAGGACACAATACAAGTGAGACAATAAGAGTGATGAATATGCATGGTGGCATCGCTCGTTGCAATTTGGCCGGAACCGTCTTGTAATGACAATGTGACGAAAATAACGCTGCGGCGCGACGCGAGGATCTGCGGAGCGCCGCTGACTTTAAATTTAAAAAAATCTTAAACAGCAAAATCAATGAAACAAAGTAGTTGAAATTCCGTCCGCGTGGACTACACAAATTTCAAACCACTATTTCTGCCCCTTAATTAAAAAATATCCTTTTTTAACAGATGCCTACGTCATAATAGGTAAGTAGCTATCTGCATGCCAAATTTCAGCCCGATCCGTCAAGTAGTTTAAGCTGTGCGTCAGCTCAAACCACTGGACGTGTGTGCTGTGTAGATTAGTCAGTCTGTCAGTCACCTTTTTATCCTTTTATATATTATTTAGATTGTATCTATGCAAAAAAATATGTCAATCTGTTGCTACATTGCGGCGTTATTGAGCAACAAATAAACTAACAAATACACTTTCGCGTTTATAATAGGCATATACCTTGTAGGTACCTACATCATTAATATCACGATACAATACAAATGAATTAAATAGTGTCTCATGAGTTTATTCTATCTGTCACTATATTAGGTAGGTAAGTAGATACTTATGGTTATCACAAAATAAGATAAGCCGTTTTATAACGCAAATGTTTTAAAATCAGGTGTAAGTATAACACCTGATTATTTAGACTTTGCTAACAATTTGTAAAATTCGCGTTTAGATTTACTTAGGACAAAACGGAAAACGGCGCGTTTTCCCAGTGTAGTGCGCACTGCGCAGTCACAATACGACTGACTCCGAGTGGATGACATAAGTAGCACATAACTGCGCGTGCGCAGAGTTCGCGGCTAACCACAGACTCATACTCATACAATACGCAAGTTTACTGTACCTATTGATTCCACCGAATATTTATTTAGTACAAATAACTTCAGTAAGAATCATAATACCTACTTAGGTATCTTAATGTTGTTCTTGGAATCCGTACCTACATCATCATCATCATCATCGTCATGTCTCACTCCATCAAACATTTCTACGACTTTCACAGTTTTAATACAATACCTATCATCATTACAAATTATTTACTTCTAAATACTTTACCTACTTTTCTATTCCTTTAGATACCTATAGAAAAACTAGATGATGCCCGCAACTTCATCCGCGTGGATGTAGTGGTTAAAAATCCCAAGGGATTTTTAATAAATTAATTAGGTTTACTTTAATTAGGTTGTTAAAAATCCCAAGGGATTTTTAACAACCTAAATCAAATTTTCCGGGATAAAAATATCCTAAAAGTACCTTACCCTTGTACCTTGTCCTTCCCCGGGATGCAAGCTATCTCTGTACCAAATTTCGTCAAAATCGGCTGCACGGATGGGCCGTGAAAGGCTAGCAGATAGGCAGACAGACACACTTTCGCATTTATAATATTAGTATGGAAGTATGGATTACCTGCCGTGAAGGTCTGATAGTAAAATTTAATGAACGTAATTATATAAAATTAATATCCCGAAAAAATTTATATTTTTAATACCCGTGCTGCCATCTATTGGTAGTTTTTCGTAAACCCGTTAACACTTTGGCATCTGCCCGATTACTCGGCGAAATCGAACTAAAGTCAAGACACTTCATCATCGGCTGTCAATACGAGGCGACGGAAATGCTATACTGTACCTACTGTAGTTGCTGAACTGATCTGCATTGCAAATCACTTCGATTCCAATGTCATGTGGAAAAAATGTTGCTAAGGGCGACTCGCTCACATCAAGGGTTCCGTAACTAAAGCTAAGAGTAAAATATTTTATGAATTTATTTTTATTCAGATACAAATTAGCCCTTGACTGCAATCTCACAACTCAGCTGCCTACCTAGTAATTCGCTGACACGATAGCCACCGCTCTCGTTTGACATTTATTTTAATCAATTGAAGGTTTTTTACGAAAAATTATTCAATGAAGCAAGTAGGAGTAAACTAACTGATATCAAATAAGCTCTGTGACTATCATTCAGTGTTAGACACTATAAGAACTTAGCGAATCACCACCTGGTAAGTGATGATGTAGTCTAAGATGGAAGTGGGCTAACCTAAAATGGGTATGGCATTTTTTATTAGTAACTAGCTGACCTGCCCCGGCTTCGCTCGGGTGGAGTTTAGAAAATTGAGGGGGAGGTTGAATTAAATTTTACTCTCCGTAAGAGCCATCCCCGTACTTCAAGGAATATTATAAAAAAAGAATTAGCGAAATCGGTTCAGCTGTTCTCGAGATTTGCGATGAGCAACACGTTTACCTAGTGATTCATTTTTATAATTATTATAGAGATCCTACCTACCATATCTGAGCAAAATTAATAAATGATTATGATTATGATTATTAAGTACTCTTAATATTATCTACGTAATATGCTTATATGTATAAAGTTACTTAGATATTTGTATTCTGAAAGTACATAACTTGTGAGTTTCTTATCTGTTCACTCAACAATTTTCTTTCCAAGTCGGTAGTAGAGTCTTATGTTATAAATAGACAACTAGGCTAGACCTTACTAGACTAGGCTAGGTTAGGCATTAGAGAACTACGTACATGTAATAGATATTTTAGAATTTGACGATTTTATATTTTTTTTTAAATTAAGGCAAAAAGCTATACCTATTAGTTACCTATATACTTATCAACACATCAGTCTATTAGTCATTACCATTTCAGTCCGTACCTTCTAAAGTTCTAATAGGTAAACGTATCTACCAAAGATTCACAGGCTAAATTGTACAGATGGGCAAAGGGTTTTTCAAAAGTAGGTAGGTATTTGTTTGCGGAACCCTCCCAGTTGCCACCCGATACCGCTAACCCCGCGGGTTACGCAATTAACATATAAATAACAAGTGATTTTCAACAATTGACGGAACCCAATAGATTTATTTATGGCGGCACATTAGCATACCGTGTCGCTGACTAAAGGTACGGAACAGCTGCTTCGAGTCAGCACAAAAATTGTTACTTTGACTTCGCTATTTATTATACCTATCGTCCTATCTATATATACAACGTGCCCGCGGCTGTAACTTGACAAACATGTAAAGGGGGTTTTAAATTATATCTTACTTTATACAGACTATTTATAGGTAATAAGTAAGCAGACCTCTAAAATAGAGAAGTTTTCCGATTTTCACTTCTCACAACTACCTATGTACCTACCTATTATAGGTACACTACTTATTACAAGTTTGAGGACATTTAAAACTAGCTTATGCTCGCGACTTCGTCCGCGTGGACTACACAAATTTCAAACCCCCTTTTCACCCCCTTAGGAGTTGAAGTTTCAAAAATATGCTCCTACCTATGTATTATTTGAAAATGAATACAATATAAGCTACTTATTAGGTATTACTTAAATAAATAGCTATGGGCAGGTAAACAGCGCAAAAATATTTTTCTTTAACCAAATATCTACTTATTACTTATATTCCATGCTTAAGCTTTCCACATATTAATTTATCAAACGTGATAAAAAATTGCAAGGCGTAAGTTCAGCTGCACCATAACCGTATCTATCCGAATCCAAAACCAAATAAATCAATCAATACTTAAACCAATATATACCTACACCTTCATATTCTGATGCTAATTCGAAGCGCAAAAAGTATTCAATCGGAATAATTTGAATAATTCGACGATAAATCATCAGTATAGTGATCATGCTAATTCAACTATCGAAATTACAATTTATTTATTTAAGTATTTTACTTCCATATCAAAGTGTAATCATAAAGTTGAGTAAAAATCATTTAATTTAGGGTGTTAAACGGTGTACCGTCACACTTTCTGATTAAATGACTTTTATATTATTTAGTTTGGATTTGTAATATCCGAGGGCTTAAATAAAGCTATAAATTATTCCTTATTGTTTAATTCCACGATTATTTCTTTGGCATATTTAAGACTAGGTAGGTCTCCACAAAAGAGATCGAAAATGGCTTGAAAATCCCTAGTTATAACTACCTACCTACATATTTACGTTTAAATTGTAACCATAAGTCTAACACACAGACCGCATCTTGTATGTTTGACTTCATCACCATCATGGTCAACCCATCGCCAGCTCACTACAGAGCACGAGTCTCCTCTCAGAGTGAGAATGGCTTTGGCCATAGTCTACCACGCTGGCCATGTGCGGATTGGTAGGCTTCACACACCTTTAAGAACATTATGTAGAACTCTCAGGTATGCAGGTTTCCTCAAGATGTTTTCCTTCACCGTTAAAGCAAGTGATATTGAATTACTTAAAACGCACATAACTCCGAAAGTTAGAGGTGCGTGCCCGGGATCGAACCCCCGACCTCCGATTAGAAAGCGGACGTCCTAACCACTAGGCTAGCACAGCTTACAGGCTATCACAACTTATATCTGACTTATGGGGTCACAAATTTTCGATTAATCTCAAAATGATGTCAAATTATACCTACCATTGTATTATAAAAGTACCATTTGATCTTTATGGTGAATAGGGATCTACAGGATTCTATGTCAAGCCCCTTGTTTTCTAAGCTAAAGTTACTACTATGAAAAGCTACTAAAAAGCGTAATAATTAATTAATCACAATACTTACAGATTTTTTGGTTAATTAGTTAGTCTAATGAAAATAAAACGACAAAGATTAGACATTAGCTAGCGGAACACATAATTAGAGAATGTTTATAGCGGTATTAACGACATCCGTGTACAAATTGCCATCAAATCGCGATACCCATCGAGCGACTACCGGGCACTAGCGGCACCACAAAAACAAAGAATCCACCGGGGCACAATAAATTCGCTAAATAATAGTTATCGAAAAATAAGCCAAAACATTATTGTCATCCGGAAAGCATAAAAGTATTTTAAATTGCCGAGACAATAGCGCGGAGACAATGGGCAGGCGCAAAAGGGACCGAGCGCTTTTTTGAGAAAAAAATATACGAGTTTTTTTGCGAAAGTTCCTTCCAAGTTCCAACCTTCCAACAATCAGTCCGCCCTTATACGCTACGCTTTTTTTAATAACGGGTCCCAAAGTTTGTTTATTTAGTCGGTTGAGCGATGTTATTGGTAATGGGGGTTTTATATTAAAAAACAAATCGGGTACCAAGTCATAAAAAGGTAAGGGAATGTGTAAAAAATTTGTGAACCCATTCCGGGTGATGTGTAATGACGTCGTAAAACAATATCTCGGTTACATCTCCAGCTTTTGGCTTCACAAAAGATACGCCGAAAATATAGGTAGATACTTTTTTAATTTTACCAAAAATGTTTACCTAAATAAAATAAGTCAATATTGCATCACTGCTTAGACATAATTTTACCGACCTAATGGGTTAATGTAACCCTCTTCAGGCTACAATGTTTCAATTTTAGACATGGCAGATAGTTAACTACAGGTAGATTATTTTATCAAAGGTATTTATTACATAGATGATTAGCTCTTCACTGAAGTTAAGCCTGTCAATTTTAGGCACATAATAATAACGCATGTCAACATATAATATAAAACTTATATTTAACTCAAGGCTCTTACATAGTAATCAATCGAAAACCTGTCAAAGATAAAGAACATAAAATTGTATCAATTTTATTACCTAATTCAATAAATAGCACACGTTACAAAACCCCGAAGCACGTAGTCGGCAAAGAGTCGAAGGTGTTCCTCGTAACGGCCTCGGCGCACCGTTTCCGAAAACCGTAAAGGAAGTAATTACATATTCTAATCCCACCCGACCACCGTCTCGTATGTCACTCCACAACAAAAAGTTACCACCGAACATTCGACCTCCTTAACGGTAACTCTTTCATCGAAAACGCGGCCCTGAGAAAAAAAATCATCAAGAACCGTTTTTCTAAACGGGCCCTACGAAAAAAATCGCGTACTTTACTTCTAATCCACGAAAACGTAAAATGATTTGCATAGAAAAACATTTCTTAAGTTCAAATGCATAAAGGTCGTTATTGCAACCCTAAAATTCATGTGTCACTTTAAAATTTATGCACGCATTTGCATAATATGCATAGCCCCTAAATTTTATTGAATAAAAAAATAGGATGGGTAGACTTTTTTGCATAAATTCTTACAAAGGAAACGGGTTAAGCATTCAGGAAGTAAAACGTCGTGGATCCGTTTGCATCGCGGGTTAAACATCAAAGTTCGAATAGTTAACCATACGAATACACACCGTAATATAATAAAATAAGTACCAAAATTCCATAGAAGTCGAAGTTGCTTTGCGCTACTTATGAAAACGATCCCTTCCGCGACACACAATAAGCCAAAATGTACCTGACTATAATTTATGCGAGAATATTAAGAGAAATGTACCTGCCCTTCTTAAATATTAAGTGCAACCTAACCCCTGACATTATTCAATGGGGTTAAGATACTATTTGAATGGGAACAATACAAAAAAATGCAAATAAACTGTCCCCACGTATACGCGAGGGTCACAGGTATGCACGGCGCTTTGAAAAAATCGCAACCGTATCGGCTGCACAGAAAGTACCCTATTTAATTCTTTGGAGCGCGCGCGAAATAATAGAGATTCTTGATGGGGCGCAGCACTTGTCACCTTGCGTATAATTTGGGTGTGTACGGTTCCTTTCTTATGCCAACGAGTGTAGGGCTGGGGGCCGCGTAGAGATAGTTCTTTTTTAATAGCGTTTTTTTTATTACGCTCCGTATGCAAAGATTTATTATTCTACTTCGGGATGTGCGTGAGAATGCTTCGGAGATAATCGAATTTGCCTATAGACGCATCCACCCTAGGCAACCCTTTGCATCGATTGAAAGGATTCATGGGAAAGATGTGAATATTCAAACAAGGTGTCATCTTTGTGAATATCGATTGCCGTTGCTTCCTTTATGAGGAGCATGGGAACTGATACAGTGAAAAGGACGAGCAAAAGTTTTTGCATAATCTATCGGTTGCGCCGCGCCGGCGTCAAATTGTTTTGTTCCCGCTAACGGACTTTTTCAATAAAGGGTTGATCTTAAAAAATGTCGTTAAAAACTGGGACCGTTACAGTTTTTCAAACATCAATGACTACTGTCCGAGCTCGTCCCACAAAACACAACATTTTTTTGGTATTTGCTAACTGTTTCGTGTGTACGCTAACGACAAGTGATGAACAAAAGAATATATGAATTATAATGTAGAATTAATGCTAATTCCTACAAATGTGTACATAAATTTAGAGAACTTATTAAATATTAATAAAATCAGAGCCGGAGGCGATTAGTCCATTCAAACCTAAATGTTTAGATGATGATAATAGTGATTGTTGTTTTATTGACTCTTAATAACATAATCACTGTACTACATACATTATTCATTTAACTTCATTATTCATTTAGCTTAACAATCATAAAATGCCTATAGAATAATATGTTTATGTGTTAACTATTAAATGATAAATTTAAATTAATGGATGATTTTTACTATTTCACAGTGTTAAAAAATATATTTATTTATTTCATAAAGTGTTATGCCTATAATACCAATTAACATGTAATGTAAGTTTTTATATCAGTGACAAGAAAGCTTGCATGCCATGTGGCATCTATGATGAATAAATTACACGATGAGCTTTCGGACGTCAAAAAGTTTCCATGGTAAATAACCCCTCGATAGATTGGGGCACAGAATATATAATTAGGGGTATGTATTAGAGTGAGTTTTATAATGAAACTATAGCTAACGCTCGCGACTTCGTTCGCGTGGACTATACAAATTTCAAACCCCTATTTTACCCCCTTAGGGGTATAGTTTTCAAAAATCCTTTCTTGGCGGATGTCTACGTTATACCTAATATCTATCTGCATGCTAAATTTCAGCCCAATCCGTCCGGTAGTTTGAGCTGTGCGTTAACAGATCAGTCAGTCAGTCAGACAGCTTTTCCTTTTATATATTCTTTTGATATTTCTATGCCATCGTAAGGAAATCCATCGTCATCCATCCTGGCAAGGCTGCGTTCGAGCTCAAACAGTATCCTGAATATGATAGCGGGAAAACTGGGTTCGCCAATTCTGCAGCGATTCATTCAAGTTCTCGTCCGGTTAAAACTGTCTTAAATTGATTCCGATATTATTACTAACATACTTTTTAAGCATTCTCTATACTCTATACTAACAAAATACATACAACTATATTGTCACAAACATGGCGTAGTTCAGTCGCAGACTGCTACAATACAACATGTATTTTTTATAAGGCCAGGTTTTTATAAATGCTCTAAATAGTTATTACCAGGAAACTTGTCCAAAACAAATAAATTAATGACTTTGGATGGTAACGGGTTGTAACTTGTAAAGTATAGCGCAATGGACAGACGGACAAAGGGGTAGTTGGCAAAAACTTTGTTTATTATAAAATAGTACGAAAGGCTGTACAGGATGATCTTTTTTACCGATATATTTAATATTTTTCAAATATAGATTTTTACCGATGTTATTTCAATGACTAGCTTATTCCCTTCTTCTTCGACTTCGTCCGCGTGAACTACACAAATTTGATACCCCTATTTTAGCCCCTTAGGGGCTGAATATTCAAAAATTCCTTCATAGTGAAAGTCTATGTCATAATAGCTATCTGCATGCCTTTCAGCCCGATCCGTCCAGTAGTTTGAGTTATGCGTTGATAGATCAGTCACTTAGTCAGTCAGTCAGTTTTTCCTTTTATATGCATTGATTTTGAATATTAGTTATATTCGTACAAATATATAATAATTACTTAATATTGTTACATCGATAACTGTATATTCACATTAATATGTTAAAATGCAACAATCTGTTATTCTTTTAACCACTTTAAATAATTAAAAGTATGCATAAGTATTTATTTTATTTACATACCAAACTTTTAATTTATTCCAAATATTCCATTTAATTATTCTAAATAGGTGTATCAAACCAGGTAATCCTTATAATGTTAAGTTTATCTTATTCATTAATTAAAACAAAAAGTATATATTTTATGATTTAAATACAATAGTGATACAGAATTTATTTTCATTCAATCTACACAATAATTTATCACAGCAGACATAAATCCCTCACGACGACATACTATTGCAACTTATTATAAAAACGCCACTAATTTCTCAATAAACTAATTGACGAATAAAACGGGGTAATAAAAATACTATAAGCTCCATAATTTATGTAAAGGTATGTAATAAAGTATTCTGAAGCATTAAGTTGCTACCTATTTAATGAAGGCTTTCCTAGTCGTAATTTTAATCATAATTTCAAACGCGAACACGTCATGAGTCTGTCAACAAACTTATGTTTGTTTTCATCATTGTTTAATTAACTTTGATCTTTTTAAAAGGCTGATTGAGCGCATAATTGATGTATATCTTAACAGTAAGTTACGGCTCTAATGAATAATTACAGTTGTTACATTTATTCAAGTCTTTCTTGAAAAGAAATAAAACATGCATGAATATTCTGGTATGTATTAACTCTTGAACCAAGTATTTTATAGTATTAGTAAGTATTTTACCAGGATTGCACAGACTTGGCAAGCTAAAATTTTTACTCGATTTAATTATAATAAATCTCTATAATATCCTATTAAGTATGCAGATGAGACGTTAAAAAAATTCAAAACACTTAGACATAAATTTCAGCATTTTTACATCTAGAACGCAAATGTTCGAAATATTCAAATAAGAAACACGCTGTGTTTATGAGTTTGCTCTAATTTTTTCATAGGTCCGGCTTTCACCGGCTCGTAAAGAAACCGTCGGCAAACAGTTTATTTCGCGTTTTTTGCCCCGTTTTTGCCCTATTTCTGCCCCAATAAAACAACATATTGTCACAGCGCCCGTTGAAGGGTTAAAATTTAAATTATGCAAATTGCTCATAACAAAGTGACCGTTCCTTTACGGTCTATCCAGTAGGCGATTGTGATTGTTCATTTTGTGCTGAAAAAATAATTTCCAAAGGAGTGTATTTGTTTCGCATTGAGTTATTGAGATAAACATGAAAACAACGAAAGAATAGTATGGCGAATGTCAAAATTTCTCTTTAGTGTATTCATACCTATAATGTAATTGTAAAGTGTAATAAATAAGTACATAAAAGTCCCCTTGTTTTCTTTTTTGGTGGGTTAAATATTAGTCAGATCCTATTTTAACGAACTAATAGTAAAAAAGTTCACCCAAACATTTTTTTTATTGTTGTCATAGACAAAATCAATTTTTTGATATTCTTAATACTTAATTAAATACATACAGTCATAATTGTTGTAATTGTAACTGTACAGTCATACAGTTGTAATTTACTTATTTATTCAACATAAGGTAATAAAGTTTCAACGTTTTCACATTCTAGAATTAATTCTTGGTAGAAAATTATTAAGTTTAGTTTTAAGCATCGATGGTTTTAAGTGTTTGTTACAAAATCATTTCATTTCACACCTAATGCTAAGGTCCAGTTGCATGATAGGCTGTTAAGTTACGATTCCGTTATTGCTAAAATTTGACTGACAATAAAAGGTTGCTCAAGTCAGAGTTTTTTTTTTAAATTTGAACTAAAATTAATCATGGAAATAGGATAAATATTGATTTGTTTAACCCATTTTTATGGTGGGTTCATAGTTTAATGGTTCCATAACGTAACTTTAAGAAAGAAAGTAAACACATTTATTTGTTGTTGGTGATAAAACAAACTAGAAATGTAATATTTGCATCTGTGACACCACCCCAAATGGGTGTACAGCTCAGCATAATGTGGCTAATTCCGTTGTACACAATCTCTTAACTAAACTACAATGGCACGGCTAAATGTATTGCAATCCCTTTCATAATGTTGCTTGCGGAAAAGGATAGCATTAGATTTAGACCTGTTAATTTAGTTTAGTTTAGAAATTGTGTACAAGAGAATCGGCCCCAATGTCTTGCATCGTATGGATTAACACGCATAAGATGCAGGACGCTGATTTTCAGCTGTGTTTAACTGTGTGTCGTGCAACTGGTGTAAGAGTCTGTTAAATAACCGAATAGAAAATAAATTACAAATATGCTAATTAGTATGTTTAACGACCTTGCCAAAAGCTAGTAGATAGACATAATCGACTGTGACACATACATAACACGAAGAAAGTGGGAGAAAGTATCAGATAGGTGGTTCTACTGAATTCCACAGCGGCGCGGCGCGGCGGCACGGCGGCACGGCGGCACGCGGCGGCACGGGGGCCGGTCGGTCTCCACGCGACGACCTTCAGACCGCATAATTATCCCATTAGCACCATTTCGCTATTCATATAGTAATATTTGAACATTAATTATTAATAATAGCTAATTATTTTACTTAAATTTGAATTTTTAGATCTTCTCTGGACTCTACCGTAACTAAATTTATTTTATAGTTTGGTATAATATTATAGTTTGGTAATGATTATTAGTTAAGGTATGATCTAAATATATAAAAGAAAAAGGTGACTAACTGACTGATCTATCATCGCACAGTTCAAACTACTAGACGGATCGGGCTGGGCATGCAGATAACTATTATGATGTAGACATCCGCTAAGAAAAGATTTTTGAAAATTCAAGGCAAGGATGTACCAACAAATTAGTAGGTATTAAGAGGGCTTAGACGTAGAAAGTACATTTTTGTATCCGGTTTGTACTCGACAGTGGTGGCATAGCTCACTTTGTGAGCAAACCCCTATATAAATAAATTATATTTTTTTAAAAATCCCTAAGAGGGTGAAATAGGGGTTTGAAATTTATGTAGTCCACGCGGACGAAGTCGCGAGCATAAGCTACGTAGGTAGTTATTTTGTGATTGACTCTCATTAATAAATAAATAATAAAATAAATAAAAATCTTTTTTATTCGTATAAACTTTTACAAGCACTTACGAATAGTCGGATGCATCTACCACTGGTTCGGAATGCCTTTCCTACCGAGAAGAACCAGCAAGAAACTCGGCGGTTGCTCAATGAAGATTATCGATGTTGGTATAGGCTGTGAGCTTGTTAGCAGTCTTATCACTCTTACCTAAAGTAATAATTACATTGTCAAGTACATAATTAGCTCGAGATGTCGAGCAGCTCATTATAGCTGTAGGTATGCAATTTACTCAAGGATCAAATCTGATGTGTTGATAATTTAGACTCAATTACGAGTATACCTAAATATATTAATTATGCTCTTATGATTGAGACGCATGTTTAATCATCATCGATAGTAATACCTCGATAGATGATACCTGCGATGCGATTTCGTCTGCGAGGATTTAGGTTTTCAAAAATCCCCTAGAATTGTTTACTTTTCAGTGATAAATGTATTGTATTTTGTATAGAAGCAGGATTGTACTTTGCGGAAATCCATGATATACAATGAACTAAATGCTTAATTTGCTATGATCCGCTGAAACAGATAAAATCTGTGTGGTGCAACATGCAGATTTCAAATTGCTACATCTCCTGGTGCTCCGGTGTCGGGGCGAAACGTGCGTCGAGTGTGTTTTGGGATTTGTGTGGTGCTGGGTAGTGGTGGTGCATATTTTGCCTTGTGGCTGGTTTCTCCTGCATGTTTCACAATACAGATTTTATCTGTTTCAGCGAATTATAACAAATTAAGCTTTTAGTTCATTGTACAGGGATAAAAGTGCTTAACTCACACTTCAGGTCTTTAAGGTATACCATGGTAGCCCAGTGTAGATTGGCAGACTCGCACACCTTTGAGAACAATATGGAGAACTCTCAAGCATGCAGGTTTTCTCACGATGCTTTTCTTCACCGTTAAAACAAGTAATGTTTAATGCACATAACTCTGAAAAGTTAGAGTTAAGTATCCGGAATCGAACTGACCTACCGAATCGGAATAGTCTCAATAGCTCAACGGTTCAGGAGCGGACTGAAATGCGAACGGTCGGCAGTTCAAATCCCACCCATGACCCATTGCACTATTTGTCATACCCACTCCTAGCACAAACTTAACGCTTAATTGGAGGATAAAAGGGAATATTAGTGATAAGTGACATGGCTATTTTTTTTTTAACGGCTCTTCTATGTAACTAAGTAAAGTTTAGCAGCAACTCTACATTTTACTCGGGTGGAACCAGTGGCGTGCACAGGGTTTGAAGCCAGGGTAGGCATTAGTTAGATAGAAACCTATTTACTGGCAGGACATAATGTAAAATTTGCATTGAGCTATTACAACTGGGGTAAGCAGTGCATTTATGCCTCTATGACCTGCACGCCACTGGGTGGAACGCAGGGTAGTACCCATAAGGTATAGCTTGATATGAACTTTGAGTTTCTATAAATACCTGGAGCTGGGCACACCGCAATCGGCGGGGACATTTAGAATAAGATGTGAATATGATCACGATAGCACCGGACGGCGCGGCTCGCAATAAAAACGCGGACAAACGGCGTCCCTCGCCGCCGCCGACTCGTATACATGTCAAAATTTAATTGAATCTCGTGTTAAATATGTTTCTTAACGAGAACGCGTTATCTGCTATTAGGGCAGAGCGCGATTACATGTAATTGTACCTACTATCGGCAGCTCTGAGCGCATCGGCGTCCGAGCCTTCAGGTAAGGCTTGAAATGCACAGAACGTGTGACGGCAGACTTACCAATAGCCAAGGCACTATCAGTGCATCTCGCGTTATCGCTCGCCTCATCAGACTCCTACAAAATCGGATGATTACGATTTTGATGAAATTTGGAACAAAGTTTTTAGATTTCAAAATTAAAGAGTTCCCTTCCCTCGGAATTAAAAAAAATAATCCACGCCGACGAAGTCGCGGGCATCATCTAGTCCTACTAGTCCTACTAATATTATAAATGTGAAAGTGTGGATGTTCAGATGTTTGGATGTTTAGATGTTTGGATGTTTGGATGTTTGTTACTCAATCACGCAAAAACGGCTGGACGGATTTGCATGAAATTAGGAATGGAGATAGATTATACCCTGGATTAAGACATAGGCTACTTTTTATCCCGGAAAATCAAAGAGTTCCCGCGGGATTTATAAAACCTAATTCCTCGCGGACGAAGACGCGGGCATCAGCTAGTCTACTATAATAGGTACACTTTAAAGATAACTACAAGTAAAGTAGAGTAGACACTAGACTATGAGAGGAGATTCAAATTTTAGGTTATAATTGTTAGTATATTATATTTTATTTTAGTTTAACTTTTTGGAGAGCTTTTGTTGTTCAAATGGACGTTTTCACTTTGAACTTATTTTCAAATAAGAAAAGTTATTTGAAGGCAAGTTGACGATGAACAAGTAAAACATTATTGAATTCTGATCTTTTTAAATGTATGATATTTCTGTCTGAACCTCAAAATGTTGTTCAAGCTATTGTTTTTTGGGAAGCATACCTTCAACGGTATAAAATTAAAGGCACCGTCGAAACCAAAATAAATATCATGCTCGTGATTTATAAAGACGGAGGTTTCGGCGGGAGGAGGAGGAGGAGGCTCCTCGCCAATTTGTATAATTTTTATAGCGATTCAAATAAATTAGGATGAGTGTTGTTGCCTTCCGCGTGTTTGGATGTTACTCAATATATTTTATTCTTATAAGATTTAACGCTTATAAGAGATATTTCGTGATGGCTTTTATTTATTTGAGTTGACAAACTACTTTTTGCGTATCAGTTGACATTAAGTAATATTGTTTGATAAATTGTAATTTTATATTAATTGTCAGATGATAAATTGGGACCTTTGTAGTTTTATTATATAAAGTTAGATAATATAGGCTTTGTTTTCCAAATGTCAAGAATCTATTGCTCATAATAATTATGGGAATTACTAATGGATTTACTGTCCCTTAGGAAATAATCGAATTAGTTTAAGTAACGTTCTGAGTTGGCAGTAATTCAATAGCCTAGTACCTAATATATCGCAGATTTTGCTCTTTAAAAAACTCTATTCAATGAACTTTGACCACATAATTATTATTTCATATACGAGAAATATAGATCTTGACTTTGACTTTGAAACTTTATGCCTTGACTAGGTAAGAAGGTTGATCGAAAATGTGGCATATACCTAGCTGTTACTCCAGAAACTATTGAATGAAAATTATATAGCATAAGCATACGTTACGTTACGTTCTTTTATTAACGAAATTACTTGCTAAAGAAGAAACGGGCCGAATTGAGAACCACCTCCTTTTTGGAAGTCGGTTAAAAAGACCAAGTAATTAGAGTCAGCAACGTATTGTGGTACGACGTTGTACGAACGACAAAATTGTTGCCGCCGAGCGAAAAAATGCGCTAAATGACCGCGAGCGGTATCGAGAGATCGATACGTATAATCGATACTTATAAATCGAGTCTGTTATGAGACGATAAAATCGAGCTGCAACCGCCGGCGGCTACCGGGCGTCGGGCTAAGCGACGATTACTCTCGACTCCTCTTTTTTTCTCACCGGCCACTCGATGCGAGATTATCGATAAAATAATTAAATGGTTACTCTCGAAATCGATTCCCGAGTGTTGTTATCGAGGGGCATGTTATTTGTTCCCTTTTTCGGATCGCGGAATAGTGCGCGGGACCTGTTCCAGAGTTTCTTATTCGTTCACAATTTCGTTACTCGTGTTGGTAGTTTTGTTTTTGAACGACCAAAAAGTAGCTTCTGTTTTCGAGTTAAGTGACTACCCCTATGTTGGTATGGATATCGGCGATTTTCTTGGGATAATAATATGTTGATGATTTCATCTTAACTTCTTGCGTAACCCCAACGTCTATCAGTTATAAATTATTATTGACTATTATTAGCCCGCTATCATCTTAGACCGCATCATCACTTACCATCAGGTGAGATTGCAGTCAAGGGCTAACTTGTATCTGAATAAATAAATAAATAATAAATAAATAACTAAACAAATTAATAAGATATAATCCTGGTAAGTAGTGGGTAACTCAATTCTGAACTGTACCGTCTTTGGATCAATATTTATATATTTAGTTAAATTGCATTAAATGTTTATAATATGAAATTCCACTATAGGCACTAATAAAGTAATTTATAGGCATGATTATTAGTTTCTATGAAATTACAATATTATAAGAATTATGTAAATATATTTATCCTAAATTAAATAAATATCTAAAGATTCGTTGAGAATATTTTATATTTTAAATTATTATACTTAAATGGGTTGGTATATTTAAATACTGTTATAATACTGTTAAAAACATTATACCTATTTAAAATTAAATGATGCCCGCGACTTCATCCGCATGAATTCAGGCTTTTTAAAAAATTCGTGGAAACTCCTTGATTTTCCGCGACGCGAGGACGAGCGATGCTATGACTGTATTAAATTTAGTTAAAATCGGTTCAACGGATTGGCCGTGAAAAGCTAGTAAGACAGACACCCTTTCGCATTTATAGTATTTGTTTAGAAGTAAGAGTTAGTATGGATTATTTTCTGGGTTATATTTTATAACACTATGACTGAACGTAAAGTTATTCTCAGCTAAATACAGAACGAATCAATATTAAGCTTCAATTTAGTTGCTTGAACTCTAATCCAGTATTCTGTAAGATAATCAATATAACAATATTTTAAAAGTAGTGGTTATTAAGGAATATCTCGATAAAATTGGTGACACATTCCTTAAATCGGGCCCCAAAAACCCGATACGTTGCGCTCGCGCCGCTCTCGGACGTCTTAATTGTGTCCGTGATAACTATGGCTTAGTGATTTATAAACCCTCTAAACGTATTAGGCCTTTGTCGGCGTCCCACACTTATCTCGCCTTAGAACCCGCTTCCGTTCACTCCGCTCTTTTACCTTTTGTACAGCTCAGTTACAACTTCAGTGTTTTGTTTATTTACATGCGGACACGGAACATGCGACCACGCCGTATAAGTCGAGATCGTTAGATCGCAGGCGGTAGTGCACAAATATTTTATTGATCGATACATCCTTATCTGTTCCACATAGACACTCCCGCAGTTTTATATCCCCAAAAATCTTCCATATACCTTTCACCAAATCTCATCTAGGAAATCAAGCCCCAATTATGCGTATATGTGCAAAATTTAACGAAATATCAAAAAAGATACCTGGCATCGACATATTTCATGACTCAGCTACTGCATTCAAAAAAAAGCTCTTATCATTTTACAGTGGGTTCATCTCCTAAGTAACTTAATTATTAATTGTTTAGTTAAAGTAGTTAGTTAAGTTCTTTTTATTTGTCTAGATATTTTGCAAATGCTGTGTACACATTTTATAGATACATTAATCAGCCTGTGTTTGTTTATAAGTGTCGTAGTTTGTGTTAAATTAATGTATTGTGTGTGTTCCTAATAAATAAAATAATAATAAAAATAACATCCATACTTCCATACTAGTATCATAAATGCGAAAGCCCACGGCCCATCCGTTCAACCGATTTTGACTAAACTAAAAACTACGAGCTCGACAGTACTAAGAACGAAATGATGTCTTGTTTGAGCTGAAAGGGCGACTGCCTCAGCATGATGCTGCAGCATTTGACTACTACAGCGCTGATGTTCAGGCAGAGCCCTAGTGTCATGCTCATGACCCAACAACGAAACAGTCAACTCAAACTTTCTAAGTGTACGTTTCGAGCTGCTCATTACCGCAAAGCTTGGGGGTTATTATTGGAACAGAGCGTGTGAGAGTGTCGGTGATGAATTGACATGTTCCGAGGCCATTAGGGGCCAGATAAGACGCATTTAACTCGATCCGTACGCCTCCGCCGACCGCCGCGCCCGCCGAGCCCAGCTACAGGGTGACCGTCACCCTACACCAGTACCGACAAAAACAAATCCATACTAATATTATAAATGCGAAAATGTGTCTGTCTGTCTGTCTGCTAGCTTTTCACGGCCCATTCGTTTAACCGATTTTGACGAAATTTGGTACAGAGATCGGTTGCATCCCGGGAAAGGACATAGCTACTGTTTATCTCGGAAAAGAAAATTGTTCAAACGGGATTTAAAGAAACCTAAATTCACGCGGACGGAGTCGCGGGCATCATCTAGTATCACATAATTACACAGTATTTTTTCAAAATTAGACATTCTGACCATTCTAATATTCCTGGTCCCCTAACTTAGAGTATAATTTATATAGCTAGGAGTAGGTTCTCACACGTTGTTTGAGATTTAAACGTGCTAATGGTCCTATGCTTACACTGCTACCCCCACTACGTATTCGGTAAAATTTATCTTGTAAAAAAAAGTGCGATATTCGATACTAATGCCATGTGAACGCGATTTAAAGAACCAATATGTGCGTAATACGACCGCGACCATAATTTTCAATTTTGAAATCAACTATAAAGTTTAGTTAATTTTCTAATCACCCTGTACGTGGTATGGAGTCGATAGCGCAGTTTATGAGCACGGCGCGAGTCGCTCAGTAGCGCCTAATGAGCTTCCTAAACACTTTTCTTCCAAACTTCTCGTACTTATTTCATTTCTAGTAGTTTAGTTAATTTTCTAATCACCCTGTACGTGGTGTAGAGTCGATAGCGCAGTTTATGATCACGGCGCGAGTCGCTCAGTAGCGCCTAATGAGCTTCCTAAACACTTTTCTTCCAAACTTCTCGTACTTATTTCATTTCTAGTAGTTTAGTTAATTTTCTAATCACCCTGTACGTGGTGTAGAGTCGATAGCGCAGTTTATGATCACGGCGCGAGTCGCTCAGTAGCGCCTAATGAGCTTCCTAAACACTTTTCTTCCAAACTTCTCGTACTTATTTCATTTCTAGTAGTTTAGTTAATTTTCTAATCACCCTGTACGTGGTGTAGAGTCGATAGCGCAGTTTATGATCACGGTGCGAGTCGCTCAGTAGCGCCTAATGAGCTTCCTAAACACTTTTCTTCCAAACTTCTCGTACTTATTTCATTTCTAGTAGTGTTAATTTTCTAATCACCCTGTACGTGGTGTAGAGTCGATAGCGCAGTTTATGATCACGGTGCGAGTCGCTCAGTAGCGCCTAATGAGCTTCCTAAACACTTTTCTTCCAAACTTCTCGTACTTATTTCATTTCTAGTAGTGTTAATTTTCTAATCACCCTGTACGTGGTGTAGAGTCGATAGCGCAGTTTATGATCACGGCGCGAGTCGCTCAGTAGCGCCTAATGAGCTTCCTAAACACTTTTCTTCCAAACTTCTCGTACTTATTTCATTTCTAGTAGTTTAGTTAATTTTCTAATCACCCTGTACGTGGTGTAGAGTCGATAGCGCAGTTTATGATCACGGCGCGAGTCGCTCAGTAGCGCCTAATGAGCTTCCTAAACACTTTTCTTCCAAACTTCTCGTACTTATTTCATTTCTAGTAGTTTAGTTAATTTTCTAATCACCCTGTACGTGGTGTAGAGTCGATAGCGCAGTTTATGATCACGGCGCGAGTCGCTCAGTAGCGCCTAATGAGCTTCCTAAACACTTTTCTTCCAAACTTCTCGTACTTATTTCATTTCTAGTAGTGTTAATTTTCTAATCATCCTGTACGTGGTGTAGAGTCGATAGCGCAGTTTATGAGAACGGCGCGAGTCGCTCAGTAGCGCCTAATGAGCTTCCTAAACACTTTTCTTCCAAACTTCTCGTACTTATTTCATTTCTAGTAGTTTAGTACTAAGTTTATTTATTATGCAAATAAAATAATGTGGTTTTTTTTTTGTTTCTTTTATTTGTTTTTTTAATTGTTTTTTTTTATTAAATCAGATACAAGTTAGCCCTTGACTCCTGGAAGGGGCATGGCACCGGAACGCTTAATCACTTGGATTCACGGCTTTGCCGGTAGGGTGGTAACTAGCCACAGCCGAAACCACCCGCCACACCAGAATTTTAGAACTCATAAAATTCCAAACCCTTCGGAGTCCGAGTGGCCTACTTACGCAGCCTCTATTGACCTCTAGCGTCAGTCAGATGTTTTATTTGCAATATATCGTAAACTTTTACAAAATTATAGGTTTTTTAGTATATTTTTTTAATAGATATCTATAATATGTTCTTCCAAAAGAAAAGTTTAATACTTATCTACATTTTAAAATTAAAGTCCTGAGTATTTACTATTGATAGATTCTATTGTCCCTCCTACTGAAGACAACAAGCAAGGCAATCACTATTTTAAAAAGATTCCAATGTTTTTTTCCAATTGAATTTCCAAGGTACGTTAGGCAAAGGTGCAGCAAAATCTCGATGTGAGCGAGTATTTCGGTCCTGGGTGCGTGATAGCGTTATCTGTCGATAGCGCACGCCGCACCGCGCCGCCACTCTAATTAACTTGTTCATTAGCACCAGGAGAGCCTCTTGGCTAGAGATGGGGCATTTCACAGGTAGCATGTGAAAAATCACGTGAAAATCTTTCACATATGTAACATATACCTTAGTTAAAGTAGCCTGTGAATAATCACATACCTACTGTTGTGAAAAATAGCCTACTAAGTAATAAAAGACATTTATTTACATTAACAGATTCCTTAAAAGCCGGCAACGCATTGGTTGGTTCCTGAGGTATTGCAAATATTCATGGGCGGCGGTAATCACATAACATCAGGTGACCTGCCTGCTCGTTTGCTCGCTATTTTTATTTATTAAAAAAACCAAGAGCTTTATTAGTTTTCTCAAGAAAACACCATCGGTTTGTATTGCCCAAAAGATTCCACTGTTTTTCCAATTGAATCTACTGGAAAGGTGGAAAGTGTTTCGGTCCTGGGTGCGTGATAGCGTTATCTGTCGATAGCGCACGCCGCACCGCGCCGCCACTCTAATTGACTTGTTCATTAGCACCAGGAGAGCCTCTTGCCTAGAGATGGGGCATTTCACAGGTAGCATGTAACAAATCACGTGAAAAGCTTTTTTTAGGGTTCCTATCTCTAAGCGCCAGTCAGACTCGCGCACTGATGGTTCCGTACTACAGTCGTATTTTATCGAAATTTTGCACGATAAATCAAAAACTATAATAATGCATAAAAATAAACAAAAATTTGTTTTGGAATGTACAGGTACAGACAGCCCTTTCATACAATACCCCATATTTTGGTATATTAATCTTACTTTGCAAGTTGAAAATACTAATTTTATTTGTTCATGAACACATTTTAATTTTTTTTTGTGATGTATTCACGGGTTTTAGATTTTTCCCTTCATGTCTGCTATAAGACCTACCTACCTGCCTAATTTCATGATTCTAGGTCAACGGAAAATACCCTTGAGTCTTGACTTGCTTTAATGCAAATGATATGGCAATGATTCGTGCATTAATTCCTGTGAAATCACAGTGAAGGAATAAAATAATTTCGCCAAATGAAAATGATTTAAAAGTAGCAATAATGTCCATCTCTATCGGTACTCTTAACTTTGCCACTGTGAAGTTTTTTTCCTGTTGCATAGCTCGGGGAACCTTATCATTGCCCGCTGCCCGAATTCTGCACGTAGGTATAATTCCAGTAAATTGATTTTTGCGGATACAATGTACGATAAAAAGCAATGATAGTCCAGTGGTTAGAACGTCGCCCTCATATTCGGGAGGTCGGGGGTTCGATCCCGGACACGCACCCCTAACTTTTCGGATTAAGTGCGTTTCATGCAATTAAATATCACTTGCTTGCAGGGAACTAATGTTTTCTTCTTTCTCTTTCGTTCTCTTCTCTCGAGTTCATAATGTTCCCAAAGGTGTGTGTAGTCTGGCAATCTGCACTTGGCCAGCGTGGCGGACTGTGGTCTAACCATTGTCATTTTGAGAGGAGACCCATGTTTATTAATGGGCCGGAGACCGGTTAATAATGATGATGATGGTATTGTAGAGATGTTGTTTAGGATGACATCTGCAGGTGTCTCACACCACTCAATCTACACTTGGCCAGCGTGGTGGACCAAGGCATTCTGAGAAGTGCTTAGCAGTGAGACGGCGACGGGTTTATGCTGATGATTGGCAGATGATAGGTTATTATCTAGCTGGAAGTGACGTGTTTCTAAGATATTTTTTTAAAAAAGAATATTAGCCATGTTAAATGACTAATATTCCCCTTTCCTCTCCAACTAAACGTCAAGCTTGTGCTAGGAGTAGAAACGACAATAGTGCAACGGGTGGGGTTTGAACCGTCGACCTTTCGGCTTTCAGTCCACTCCTTTACCGGTTGAGCTATTGAGGCTCTATTAATAATTAATTACAGCAATGAGCGATACACTGCTAATTGCCATCTCAGACGGCTCTGTATCGGCGCGGCGTCGTGACGGCGGCGCCGCGTTCCGCTGCGCCCGCGCAGGCTGTGGCGCACGACTCGCCAAAGGGCAAGGTTAACATGGAGGAACTTTATTATGTTACCGACACACGTGTTACGATCTTAGTGCCTACCTGACAGGTTGCCATACGCTGTACAGTACCCGGCAGGAAATATCGGCCTTTAGAAAGAGATAGCGGTTTCGTAGAGCGTTGTCTCTGTCGTTGAGACCGAGAAAACGTCACATAGGTATGAGTGATAGAGACAACGCTCTACAATGCCGAAATCTTATTCTAAAGGTCGATGTACAATATTTCTTGCCGGCTACAGCAGTGGATGTAGGCTAATACTGTGATTATGATTGAGTTCGCCACCGAATGTCAAAGTCCAAGCGATTTATACACTCTACTATACTCTACTATTGTACTGAAAAGAACTTAACCACTGTGCTATCACGCTTAGCAAGTTCTGGCAAGGCTTTCGGATACTTGGACCAATTTAAGGGCGAATTTGCGTGTACTACCAATCGTCAATACGTCGTACAATGTCAATCGTCGACACGTGGAACTACTGAATTGATATAATGGGGACAAACGCACATATGACTCCGAAAAGTTCGATGTGCGTGCCCGGGATCGAACCCCCGAGCTCCCGAATAGAAGTCCAACGACTTAAAATACAAATACAAATACAAATTATTTATTTGCTGATTGTAGGTTACATTTATAAGTTGTCAATTACAATTTTTGTTTCGAGCTACAATCTACCATACTATGGTGTGCAAATTTAATTTTACCACTACACTATCACGCTTAGCAAGTTCTGGCAAGGCTACCGTATAATTGGACCAATTAAGGGCGAATTTGCGTGTACTCCCTAATCAATGTCAATCGTCGATACGTGGAAGTAATGGGCAGGTGCACGTGGAATGTACAGACCAGATTCCTAAGATGTGGTTTTGGGTTCATTGGTACATTGGAACCGTTTTAATATGCGAGTATTTTTGGACGGCGAATGAGGTTAACAAGATGTATCTGCCTAGCAAAGCTTTTTATTGATACATAATTAGATGTTGATAGATTGTCAGTTATCACCACGTGGGAAAGAGGGCCCTTCCCAAAACAAACGAAAACTTTTGCCCTTGTATATTTGTAACTAGCTAATGCCCACGACTTTGTCCGCGTGGAATACACAAGAACCCCGTATTTTACCACCTTTCAAAAGCGGATGTCTGCGACATAATAGCTAATGTTAAACAGCCCGATCCGTCCAGTAGTTTGAGCTGTGCGTTGATAGATCAGTCAGTCAGTCAACTTTTTCTTTCATATAATAATTTCATATTTTTTTTTAATTTGTAACGTTTGGTTTACTTTTTTTTCGTTTTTTCTTGTTTTGTGAGCTGAATAAACTTATTAATTTATTAATATATTTAGCCACCCACCGCGCGTCGCCAACACCGCCTACTTTCTAGTTCCGGGCTGAGAATCTCTAGGCAGAAAAACACAATAGGTACCTAATACCCCTTCTAGGTTAGCCCGCTTCCATCTAAGACTGCATCATCACTTAACACCAGATGAGATTGTAGTCAAGGGCTAACTTGTATCTGAATAGAAAAAATTGATTTAACTGTCTACATTCCACAAAACACTTTGGTTTCGTTCTGTAAATAATATTGATGTTGAGAAATCTATAATATCAACCAAATATTATATCTAAGTACTCAGTTCAGACGAAAACCAAACAAATTGGAATCCACTCAACATTCTGTACTCAAACATGTCGGAAAAAAGTGTAATAAGACAACAGATCGACACAACCAATCATCCGTACAAACATGAATATTGGGAGTTATCAAGGGGCAAATAAATAAGACCCCTCGTCAGCGTTATCTCGGCGAGTAGGCGCATCAAAGTCCAGTAGCTTAATTTATTCCGTGTCGCTTGTACTTCGGAACAAAAAGCACAAAAAGCAAATAAGTTCCGAACGTATGAATACACTTATCGTGAATAAAGCGGCCGACGACTCTCGTAACATTCGTGTAGGGAACCCGGCGAATAAAAAAGTAATTATAATTTTCTGTACTCCATAAATCTTACACGGACTCTGGGTTTTGGGGTTTTATTCCTATACTGGCTTTTGATCGCGACTTCGTCCACGTGGATTACACAAATTTCAAACCCCTATCTTACCCCCTTAGGGGTTGAATTTTCAAAAATCCTTTCGCAGCAAATGTCTACCTCATAATAGCTATCAGCGTGCCAAATTTCAGCCCGATCCGTCCAGTAGTTTGAGCTGTGCGTTGATAGATCGGTCAGTCAATCAGTCAGTCACCTTTTCCTTTTATATATTTAGGTTAGGTATGTTTGATACGTCTTACAGGATTAGGAAGTATCTAACGGTGAAATGTTATCTTAGAATTGTATATTTATAACAAGTTTAGTTAAGTTAGTGTAGATTCAAATTAGTTTCTCGAAATGTTTAACATTGGCCTATTCGCAAAAATTAAAGCTTTAAACTTAAACTTAAGTGTCTTTATTTCATGTAAGTAGAACCGTTTATGCTATCATCTTGACTCTTTCACCGGTTTGTACGGATACGCACCTAAGTGTGCTTTAAGTTTTTACTATGACAAATCTCAAAATTCTTTCGAAACCAAATAGTTACAAAAGCAAACACTTACTCGATTCTTCAAAGTGGTTTTGTATTTTATGCAGACGATTTATCTGAAATTCTTAGTTGAAAATATAGTAAAAAATGCTAGTGGGAATGCTCTCATAGTGCACGGTCGAACTGAACGAATGTATTGGAAAGTGTGTGATTTCCAACCAATCCACCTGCGTGAAAGCGTCGACGACGGACGTGTCGGACTGGAGTGGAGTGGAGCGGACTGGAGCGGGCTGGTCATGCCATTCGGCGCTTGTAATTGATGCCATAAATCTGGCCCAAACCCGTGTGCCGACAGCCTTGCCGCATTTTTAGGGGTCCGTACCTGAAGAGTGTCAACGGGATCCTATTTCTAGTTCTCCGCTGTCTGTCCATCCGTCTGTCTGTCAGCAGGCTGTATCTCATGAACCGTAACAGGTAGAGAGTTGAAATTTTCAGTGTGTAATAATATCTTGTATGATATTATAGTTTATAATATCTTGTATGACGGTGCTTTCGTGTCCGACTCGCGCTTGACGGGATTATTAAATCCCATTGGCATTGTAATGAGACGCAAAATGTAGGTGATATCATCATCACGATTAACGATCGCCGGCTCACTACAGAGAACGGGTCTCCTCTCAGAGTGAGAATTGTTTTGGCCATAGTCTACCACGCTGGCCATGTGCGGATTGGTAGACTTCACACACCTTTGAGAACATAATGGAGAACTCTCAGGCATGGCAGTTTCCTCACGATGTTTACCTTCACCGTTAAAGCAAGTTATATTCTATTTCTTAAAACGCACTTAACTCCGAAAAGTTAGAGGTGCGCGCCCGGGATCAAACCCCCGGCCTCTGACTAGAAGGCGGACGTACTAACCACTAAGCTATCACAGCCTTTTAACATAGATGATATATGCTGACTCAATTCAAATTATAATAAACTTCATCATCGCTTTCTAAACATAACTATAATAGTTAAAATATAAATGGAACTGAATTAGTAAAGAACAGTTAAAATCTATTTGAGAAGAGCTTAACCACAGTTCATGACAAGTAGCGCTTAACCCCGATACTTATCTCGAAAATAAGTAAGTATCGTAATATTTGACTCTACAATACTCTTAAACAAGCACTCTATTATTTGAAATCATCACAAAATTTATATTTGAGTAGACTATTAGTGAATTATCATTGATTTGCTCTCTTATATATATACTTGCTACATCATTTAACATTTTTACTAAGCTCCCCGTTTCCCAGAATTACTCAATTCGCAAAATGATTTTTCCTGAGATAATTTTTTTTTTGAATAGTATTGGTTCAAGACATAATCAATCTATTGTGTAATTGTGTATGAAAATTTTGACAGAATTTATCAACTTTTCATGCACAAATATTATTACTTTTCGAGTCTTCTATTAAATCTACCATTGCCTGGTACAGAATGCTTTTCCTATTGAAAAGAATCAACAGAAAACCCAGCGATAGCCCTTTTCCAAAATTCAATTAACAGTATTCAATGGTAAGCTTTTTTTAACGTCGTTTCCCAAAAGCTGATCCACGCGTCTGGTGACCCAAAAGCTGGTGCTTATTTCGCTCAACGGTTGAGCCTTGCCGTTCAGCGAGGTAAAAGCGCCAGTGTTTTGGGCCCATAAATGACCATTTGGACGGCGTATATTTCTTGTAAATATAATTTTTTTTGTGATAAGTTTTTCTGTATGTATATACTATATATGGTTAGGACATCGATCTATATGATTAATGAAATGACAGTTTTGGAAAAACCACTGGTTGTTGTATAATTCCCGCAATTTGCTAATGCCCGTGGTTGCCATTTTAGTGACGTCAGCACTAGACTGAAGTTTCGAGCTTATGGTATATTTTTGTTTCGGCTGACGTCAAAATGACGTCAATTCGATGTTACTGAGACATGGTTCCAGCGCAATAGCAATTGCGGGACTTATAATATTAAAACTAATAGTAAAAACAAACGTAGAGAATAGTTGTGCGGCTACCAGGCTATCAGAAACCCGCGGCGGTGTCCGGTAGCGAGTGATACGGCCGTGCCCACTGCCCATATACGGCGTGTTATGATGGCTGCCGGCCTTAGTGTGGATACGATATCACGTTTAATTGATAACAAAATTGTTTTCATTTCATTCTGCTATCTGTTACACGAAAGTTTAAAAGTGTATCAAATTATTCCATAAAAAAAATTGCTATCGTAGAATAGAACTTGGCTGGCATTTTATAGGTAAAGACCTAGATTTTTTTTAGGCGACCATTACTGAAGATAATATACCTACCCTAATATTAGTTTATGATACACAAAAAAATATGACGTACTCTTACTGAATGATGCAAACGAGTTGGTCCGCGTGTATTTAGGTTTTTACAAATCCCGTGGGAACTCTTTAATTTTCCGGGGAAAAAGTAGCCTATATTATGTCACTCTCCAGGTCTTGCAAAAATTAAGTCCATGTATTGCTCTGTGGCTGCGTGATTGAATGACAAACCAACAAACATACACATTTTCTCATTTATAATATTGATAGCGATAGTAGGAAGAAATACCATTTTGTCTGCTAAGACATCATAAAAATTTCAAATTGGATAAGTAGTTTAAAAAACAAAATCAAAATCGGTTTATTCGTTTGGGAGCTACGATTCCACAGATACACACGTCAAACGTATAACTCCCTTCTTTTTGGGTCAGGGGTTAAAAAAGAACAGTCATATCCATGCTAATCCAATATCGGTCTTGGTCATCCAGTTTGTCCACTCTCATTAAGATCGTGCAGTAGTACTTGCGAGTACGTTTTTCCATCAGTTGACAACTCGAAACAAAGCAATACCCGCCACACTCATGCACCCCTGGTACTGTGGGCTTATCTAGGAACTAACTATGATCATAGATAAGCGTAGTTTTTACACCTAGACCCTATTGGAATTATTTTATGTGACTGAGAGACGCTTGCTATAACTTATAAGGAAGTCGGAGATGTTTAATGGCCAATATTGGAAACCAGATGCTTACTGGATTTGGCGTACCTAGCGATTTTTTTTTATTTGGCATGTCTGCTACAGTTTTTATAAAAATCACGTAGTTAAACTGGGATGATGCAGAGTCAAAAATAAATCATTTCTTAGTAATTATTAAGTGGGTGTTCCAAAATTCGTAAACTCCACACTCGCTTCTAGTTTTAAGATTGCTAATCATTTTAAAATATCCATTTAACTAAAAAAGTACCTCAAATTATGTCAAATGTGAATGACGTCACACCTGTGTATTTCATACAAGCTCCCATACTAAGCGAGCGTTTTGACGTTTGATAAAAAGTCACTGATTTGACTAGTAGGTAATCATCATCCCTATGTAGTTAAAATTCACTTAGGTTTTCTTAACCATCCATACCTACTATCCATACTTCTATAATCTAAATATATAAAAGGAAAAGGTGACTGACTGACTGACTGACTGACTGACTGACTGATCTATCAACGCACAGCTCAAACTACTGGACGGATCGGGCTGAAATTTAGCATACAGATAGCTGCTATGACGTAGGCATCCGCTAAGAAAGGATTTTTGAAAATTCAATCCCTAAGGGGGTGAAATAGGGGTTTGAAATTTGTGTAGTCCACGCGGACGAAGTCGCGAGCATTAGCTAGTAATATTACAAATGTGTAAGTGTTTCTGTCTGTCTGTCCGTCTGTCTGTCTCTCTGTCTGTCTGTCTATCTGTCTGTCTGTCTGTCCGTCTCTCTGTCTGTCTGTCTGCTAGCTTTTCACGGCTTAACCGTTCAACCGGTTTTGATGAAATTTGGTAGAAAGTTAGCTTATATCCCGGGGAACGACATAGGCTACTTGTCATTCCAGAAAATTGATGTGTTCCCACGGGATTTCTTAAAACTAAAACATACGCGGTTGAAGCCGTGGGAGATCTTCTAGTTTAGATATAAGTAGTTAAGGTCATCCCCCTTTCAACGCGTGAGTGTCTTTAGTTCGCCTCCCACATATCTCCCACATATCCACCTGCTTATCTCGCGGATCTGTGTAGGCTGCGCTAGATAACGCCGGGAATCGAACCCGCTATCAGGACAGCGGCTACCGGCCGCGCCTCAAATGCGTTTCTCTTGTTAGGCGCTATAAGTGGGTCTCGGGTGACCTTGTGGGGGTTAAGATATGTGTAGAGTACGCGACAGGTTGAGGTGGCAATCGGGGATTGCACGCCCCGCACAAAAGCACAACCCCCGCGCTAAGCCGGTGCGGGCGAGCGCGTGTGACGTATGGATGTGCGGGGCGTCCCCCGCGCCTCACACCGCAATCGCCATCTCAACCTGTCGCGGACTATACAAGGAACGGGATTCTATATGGAAGTCAATGATGAAAGGAATTTATAGATGGGATTTAAATAAATTTAACACTAAAATAAAACATTTGATGTAAAATTCAAGATAGGTATTTACTATTTAGTAACATTTTACTACAAATCGTTCGGGGGTAGGGGGTTCGATCCCGGGTACGCTTGCTTGAACAGTGAAGGAAAACATCGCGAGGAAACCGGCATAGGTTCTCAAAGGTGTGTGAAGTCTGACAATCCGCACTTGGCCAGCGTGGTAGACCCTTCTCATTCTGAGAGGAGACCCGTGCTTAGCAGTGAGTTGGTTATGGGCTGATCATGATGATGATGATGATGAATTCAAGTGACACTACTTGGTTCAGACAAAACATTTTTGAAGTCGTTTTGAAGCAGCCAACGTACGGTCTCTAGATTATTAGTAATCTAAGATAGGAATGTTTTATTATCTGTGGGTCCACTAATTACGTACAGTCGCTGCGCCGGCGCAGTGAGGCGGTAATTAAGTGGCTACTTTACGACGAGAGAGTTCAAACCTCAAACTCCGAGTGACCCAATAGATACCTACCTACCTAAGGCAGTGGGCCGACCGCCGGCGAGAAAACGACTAACTGTCGGCGATTTTCTCTCTCAAGAAACGCACAATAAAGAGATGCAAATATCAAAAGTTGCTCTCTGACTGTTCACACTGCCGGCGACGACTCGCTTTACTAGTTTTGTCGCTGAGCAACGATGTTTCAAAAATAAACTCGCTCAGCGATATTCGTTCAACGATGCTCGCTCGCTTGAACACGTGTAACGCGCGCGCAGGTTTGCACAGGACTGAGCGACCGCGGGCGAATGGCGCGAGTAATCGCTTATAGCCCGGCGACAAAACTGTCGAAACTACACACTCGCTTCCCGCTGATCGCCAACTCGTTTAAGTTTCTAGTTCTACTCGTTTCTCGTTCATTCTCAGCTGTCGGACCACTGCCTAAGTGAGGAATTCCAAAAATGTGGCGCCCGGCTTTCTCTGCTGTATGGCATCGCATTCACATAAACCATGGTGACACACTCACTTTTAGGTATGTACAGGATGTAACCTGAAAGCTAGCATATAAACTTAGTAATAACCATTTTAAATTATCGATTAAACTAAAAAAGTACTGACGTCATTATATGATGTGACGTCACATTCCAGTATTTCATAGAATATTTTGAAGTTTCATAAAAAGTTAGGTGACTAGTTGTCAAATACCGTATTGTACAAAGTTTCATCGCTTTCTTCTAACACCTGTGAACTGCGCATGTATTTTTTTCTTTTTTATTTCATGAATTCCATTTGTAGATTAGTGCTAGCTACAACAAGTGAATTCAATTTCAATAAAACTGTATTCATAATATCTATAAAACATTAAAAATAAAAACAAAACGAAGGCATAGTAGTAACACGGGAAGCAATCATAATAGGCCGTGTATGGCAGTAGCCTATCCTCGTATCGTAGCTTATAGCTGACTGGTCTGGCGACCACCTTCGCGCGTCTCTGGCCGCCTGGTAGCCTATCCTCGTATCGTAGCTCATGTGCTTATAGCTGACCGGTCTGGCGACCACCTTCGCGCGTCTCTGGCCGCCTGGTAGCCTATCCTCGTATCGTAGCGTATGTGCTTATAGCTGACCGGTCTGGCGACCACCTTCGCGCGTTTCTGGCCGCCTGGTAGCCACCGAACTGAGAACCAGTGTTGTTTTTAATAGGTACTTGTGTTTGTTTTGTTTGAACTGCTATCGAGAACGTTTTCTGTTAGCATAAGAGCTGGTGTGACATATTATAATGTAATTAACGGGTATGTATATGTCACCCCTAGCCTAATATTTGACCGATTTACATTGAAATACATCGTTGAACCACGAAATTCAGGCATTCCGATTTCCGAACCAGTGGTAGATGCATCCGACTATTCGTAAGTACTTGTAAAAGTTTATACGAATAAAAAAGATTTTTATTTTATTTTATTTTTTAAATGTCTAAAATTAATGGTGTGACATTTGTAAGAGATATTTCTAAGAGCTGAAAATTGGTTACATACCATAATATGGTTATCCGTGCCATGAAATTTAAGACCCTAGTCGTTCTGCTGCACCTAGGGTAACGAAATGTGAATGTATGGTCCACCTGCTTTGGACAGTTCAATTGGACAAGGTACTTACTCTGGTACTCTAATACGATGTAATGGAATTTATTTATATTTATTGTAGTCATTTGACATTATTTTATTAACAATATAATTAATTAATTTTGTATAAACATTTTACATTCTAAATTCAAAGTTTATTTTCTTTATAATAATAATCATGCTACCACAGGTTTGAACAGTACCTAAGTAGATTATACTGAAACGAGCCAGCAAAAAGCCATTATTATTGTAATAATGGCTTTTTGCTGGCTCTTATTCTTTCATAGTACCTACCTATGTTATGATTTACAAAATGATTTTTCATTGACTTTGCCACTGATGTGCATATAATTTTGTAAATTGAATTACTTACCTACTAATATATTTAAGTGACTTCGAAACAAAACGCCTATAAAAAGCAAGTCTCAATCAATACCTACAAGAAGTTTCAAAACTTCCCACTTGCTCTTATACCACTTCTTTATCTATTAGTAGGTACCATGCAAAAATAAACTGTACTATACAGGTTTAAGATTCCAAATGAGTTTTAATATAAAAAGAATGCAGCAGACGTTGAATGGTGGGTGCGGAGCCGAACAGCCGGGCATTTCATTCACGTTGGTGTATAATGCTGTTCGCACATTACAGCCGAACCCGAACGGCAACTGCGCAAAAAGAGCCGCATTCGCCAAAAGAAACGCAGTTCTAGTACTCACTCACACATGGCATTCATCATCAGCAATCCATCGCCGGCGCAGTACTGAGAAAGGGTTTGACCAAGTGCAGATTGGTAGACTTCACATGCCTTTGAGAATATTATAGAGAACGCTAAGGCTGCATGCCTTCCTCACGATGTTTTTCTTTACTACTAACTTAAAACGCACATACTCCGAAAAGTTAGAGGTGCGTGTCCGGGATCGAACCCTGGATCTCCTGACTAGGAGACCGACGTCTTAACCTACATAATATTATTTCAGTAGGTTTTATTATTTCGAATTCTTCAAGAAATGCAGAAAGAAGACTTCTTCGGCTCTGCAATTCCGAAAATAACATTACTTGTAGCTTGTTTCGTAATGTGACACTAGCTTAGTACTGATACTGTAATTCATACTTAGGTACCTATATGGCAAGTTCGATGCGGTACGGTGGGGCTGTACAACTCATGTTACTAGCGCGTTTGCATTTTCAGTACTGAAATTCGGCGTTTGCGGCTGCTCCAGCGAGGGCGGCCCTAATGTACTAATGTGCGATCGGAACTATTGGTATTTGGGATATGACTTAACTGAACGTGCCTGTATGAGCACATTATCCTTATAGGTAGGAGGTACGCGCGTTGACGCGTCCGACTCGATTGCGACATGCTTCCTTGATTGTATCGACTATCGACTATTCGATCGCTCGTCGGAATATGGGCAGGGAGATTTTATCGATTTTCTGAGAATCGATGTGTGATTTGTCGAAGGACATTTTAGAGCATTGGGACAGCACAAAAAGAATTAAAATGTCTGTATACTCTGGACTGATCTGCTAATTTATTTATTTTATTATCTGTTTCTGAGCTTAGGACAGTTATGCTTGGAAACTCTTTACGTGACCAAATCAGAAACGAGGAGATCCGTAGGAGAACCAGAGTAGCCGACATAACTAAACGGGTTGCAAAGTTGAAGTGGCAATGTGACAAATGACAATCAAAGAGTAACATTAACCAAAAGAGAAATTATACGATTTTTGCTTATATTTCAGCTATTTTCAACGAACCTTTAGGAGGCTCGTTTGTATAAGTAAATTACACTAGGTATACCTACTTTGTATCTACCTATAGAGTTCCTTCAAGGTTTGAAAAAGTTCGTTCGACAAAGGTTGACTTGAATCAATTAACAGTGAATTTCGATTTGACGTTGGATATTCCAATGGTCACAATCACAGTAAACATTGGTCATCATGATCAACCCATCGCCGGCTCACTACAGAGCACGGATCTCCTCTCAGAGTGAGAAGGGTTTTGGCCATAGTCTACCACGCTGCCCTAGTGCGAATTGGTAGATGTCACACACCTTTGAGAACATTATGGAGAACTCTCAGGCATGCAGGTTTCCTCACTCCTGCACATGACTCCGAAAAGTTAGAGCTGCGTGCCCGGGATCGAACCCGACCTTGGATCAGGAGGCGGACGTCATAACCACTAGGCTATCATAGCTCATTGGTCACTTGCACAAACATTGGTCAATTGAATAGAAAAAATTCCCACGTAGGTATTTAGTTTGATTCATCATCGTAAATCAATGTTGGACATCGGCTAGCGCGAGAGCAGCCAACTCTCAGCCATCGGTATCCCATCGATCAAAGTATTGCTACATTTACACCATGTAAACTCTACTTATTTGATTTTTGATTTTGAAAGGTGAGCTCCTACGCTTTATTAATATCTATTTCTAAATTAACAATCTCTAACTACTTTTGATTTATTGAACATTAGTAATAACGAAACTGAGTTGCATTAGTCGCATCGCAAATAATAAGATATATTCAATTTTTACCCACTTTATGATCGATCAAAATTATTATTAAAGTTTGAAACCGTTATACATAATATCCAACCCTACTAATATTATAAATGCGAAAGTGCGTCTGTCTGTCTGTTTGTCTGCTAGCTTTACACGGCTTACCCGTTTAGCCGATTTGGATGAAAGATTACATCCTAGAGATAGGCATAGGCTACTTTGATCCCGGAATAATATCTTCTCACGGAAAAACGGGATATTCAAAAAGCATAATCCGTTCAACCGATTATGACAATTAGTATAGAATTACCTTGCCTCCCGGAGACGGACATAGGCTATTTTTTCTTTTCAGAAAAATAACATGTTCCCAGAGGAAAAGAGAAAATTTAAAAAAGCATATATAAGTAATACGTTTAGCGATATTTTATTACCATAATATTCAGTTTTTTAATTTATAGACTAGCGCTTGGCTGCAATCAGACCTGGTGGCCATGACCTAACATGGAGTGTGCTTGCCTAGAAGATACCTTTATTGCCTATTCACTCTTGACCTGAAGGTACCCATATTAAAATTGAAGGGGAAAACTGAGGCTGAAACAGGGTTCTCTAAATGAAAAATGACGACTATGAATCAGTTTTGACAACAAGAAGATAAGAGGGGAAGTATTTACAACAAATTATCAAAATTCAGGGCAAGCAAAGTCAATCCTGCGCAGTTGCCTGAATGATGAGTCTTCGACTTTTAATTCAAGCACTTTACTCTTTCTCTATTAAGGCTATCGAATTCAATTTCTCGAAGCGCATGGAAACTTTAAAAGGAATCATTTCCGATGATCGATGAGCCGATAGCCGCGATACGCTTCAATTAAGTGCGTAATGGCCATTTATTATATCGCAGCGATTATTTTAATTTGCAATTACTTGTGACCTTTAATTGAGGACGATACGCGAACGAAATGCTTTATGTTTTACAAGACATCGTTAAATGCTGCAATCTTGACCTTACATAGGCTCGAGTAATGCCGTTTTCTGTTTTTTGCCATGTTTTTACCCGTGGATAACTCTTCTTCACGGCATTCTTTAGGCGTGTAGTTTGTCTCTACATGTTAATCTAATTTAGGTTCGACAGGATACCGATATGAACCTAACAGGCCTCTAATTAGGCGGGTATAACTTTATCCGGAAGGATCAGGAACTCAATAGGGGTTTTTGCTATTGTTTTTAAAATGCCAGTAATTTTCTTAGTCTCCATTCCTCCTTCAAGTGCTAGGAGTTAGTGGAAATAATTAATAGGAATTTAAATAAAAATAAGTTAGGACTACGTTCTCAACGGTTCGGAGAATCAGATTTATCGAAATCCGAAAGGACATAATATAGGATCTATTATCATACCTAACCTACTTATGCTAGCAAAAACTCTTCACTTGGTTAGAGGAAAAAAGGCAATCAGAGTTATGTGCGTTTTTATAAGTAACTAAATAAGAATGAGTTGCTTATTAGCGGTGAAGAAGAGTTCTCCATAATCTTCTCAAAGGTGTGAAATCTGCCAATCTGCGCGTAGCTGGCGTGGTGACTTATGTATGACCTGAAAACATTTTTCAGTGTTCAGTGGTTTGAGATAAAAATAGAAAGATTTATTTTTAAAATGATTTTTACTTAAGGAAATTCAAAGAATAAAGAAAACTTTTAAAAATGCATTTACCATTGGTTTGGAATGCCTTTCCTATCGAAAAGAACCAGCAAGAAACTCGGCGGTTGCTACCAAAGAAGAATTAAATTTAAAAGCAATTAAATAAGTTAAAATTGCGACCTACCTATATGGTCAGATCAAATAGAATCAGCCCTCTGATTGTGTAAGAAAAACGTATTTTCATCGTTATCGTAATCGTCAACAAATTCTGCCCTTTGATTGGGTGATTCGCCGTTTACATTTTTTCACAGCCAATCAAAGGGCATAATTTGCTGACGATCGCGACAACGATGAAAACGTTTTTCTTACACAATTGGGGGCTGAATTCATTGGATATTATGACTTCAACTGAATAGACGGAACTTGAAGTTGTAATCAAAGTAATTCAAGTAGCACATTTAAACGCGAGTGAAGTTTAAATGAATATAATCAAACAAATCATAGCATCAGTGTGGCCTGCCTTTAATGTGATTCCGGAGGCGCGCTCGGTAATGAATAAACATCACGTCATATTCATAACATAATGACAACGTATAATTTGTGCCGAATAAATAAATATTTTATCGACTTCCATTGATTTTTTATCACCTCCATGGCGGAATAATTTAACGTTTTTAACTCTCACTTGTTTTGAATACTATTTAGTTACTTAAATATAGATTAGCTAAATTAATTATTCGTAAAAGTAGATTTTAATTTCTCACAGGTACAGAAGATTACCATTGCTTCTATAGATGTATACTTTGGTTTTCCTTAGTTTGCTTAAAAGATAAATAAACCGCAGAAACGTTCTCGGAGATTACGCATACCTGAGCGATGCAATAGGGTCTTGGACTGAAGTCATAAAATGATGTGATTTTTTGTATAGTGGTAGTTTATGGGGCTTGAATTCATTATTAAAGAGAATAATTTTAGAAAATCATGTTTTTTATTTATTTTTAAAATAACTAAATTATAAACGTCACCGCTGTATGGAAAACGAATAATGACGTTACAATGCGTAAACGGCAAATATTTTTCAATTTTTTAACATAAGAAATATATTCCAGCAGGAATAACTCTATTTTTCCCCTACACGGACCGAAACGCTAAATCGCTTGGCGGCCAGGCTTTGCCGGTAGGGTGGTAACTAGCCACGGCCGAAGCCTCCCACCAGACCATACCAGAAATTTAGAAATTATAAAATTCCAAACCCCTGCCGGGAATCGAACCCGGGACCTCCCACTAATAAGACAACAGCGCTTACCACTGCGCCAGGGAAGTCGTCAAACCTATAGCAACCTATAGCAATTTTGACTTGAATCTTTTCTCGTAGGTAATTCCTAATTCCTATAGGTAGATAAACTATTTCTATGGATATTATTTTATCACTTTCATATTCATATCATATCACTAAATTTAGTTTTGTATAAGTGTTTATTTGTTAATGATGGAGGAGGGAGAGCGGGGACCCTGAGATACAGGTTTTGCAAACTTACTTCAGGGTCCCTGGCACAATTTTAAAAAGACCTTTTAAAACAAATAAATCATTTCATTTCAATCATTTCATTTCATTTCATTTCATCACTGTAACATACCTATTGCGAATTTGCCATTAGCCAATTCGTACGACATGCATAGAGTATGGACTTGTACAGAGGCGAGCGAGCTGGTCACGATTCAAAGTGCTAATAAAATTATACCAATAACTTCATTTACTTTATACCTACAAGCGTAATATATGGGGCAGTCCTACTTAATTCCATCTAGGGTTGGCACCTTCAATTAAGCTCATCTATGTATGTGAATAATGTAAGCACCAACGCTTTCCAAGGCGACTTCACGTCGATGTTCTACTTACTTGATCATCATGGTCAACCTATCTCCAACCCAGATCGAACCACCAACGTCCTGAATATGACTTCTAAAGAATAAGATTTTTTCATTTGCCCATTTCTTTATGCTATTTAGTTACAATATTTATCTGTATTTGAGTAAACTTGTACGATTTATGAATCTTAGTAAGTATTACCTTAGTTTTTGAAGATAATATTAACACAAAGAAAATTGTGTATAAGTCACGCAAATTACTATTGCGCTGGAACCATGTCTCATTAACATCGAAATGACATCATTTTGACGTCAGCCGGAATAAAAATATACCATCAGCTCGAAACTTCAGTCTGCTGACGTGACTAAAATGGCGGCCACGCGCATTAGCAATTTGCGGGACTTATACGTGTAGGTACTAGGTAGATTAAACTGACCACAGATAATATAGGGGAGGGTGAAATCGGTTGACAACCCTATCTAAACCACGTTTTGAATATTATAAACTGGTTTATTTTTCCCGTATAGGCGTCAGTTAATTTTAATGTCGTATTTGTTTATAATTACAATTTAAAAGCTTTAAGATGATAGATTAAGGTGCGAGGATGTGAATCTGACAACAGCACCTCCCTCGTGCCGAAAGTGACGGTTTATTGTTTATTGTTGGTTTATTTTCGATAAAGCATTATATCTCGATGTTTTAATTAAACTTTCATTGCTGATTTAGTGTTGTTCAATAACTGGATTTCGCTAAAAATGATTTACTATACATGTACCGTCATATCCCATCCTAATCAAATTATTTAAAAAAAAGTAGATATCTTATGTAGATATCTACTTTTTTTAGAGTGATTCACACTTGGTTCACATTTTGTAGAGCGCTATCTCTTCTACTCTCATGCTTTTTAGGGTTCCGTATCTCAAAAGGATAAACGGAACCCTTATAGGATAACTTTGTTGTCTGTCTGTCTGTCGGTCTGTCAAGAAACCTACAGGGTAGGTACTTCCCGTTGACCAAGAATCATGAAGTTTGGTAGGTAGGTAGGTCTTGTTGCAGACATTTGGGGAAAAATCTGAAAATCGTGAATTTGTGGTTACATCACACAAAAAAATTATTGTAGTCATGAACTAATAATTCAAGTATTTTCAATGTTCAAAGTAAGATAACTATATCAAGTGGGGTATCATATGAAATGTCTTCATCTGTGCATTCTAAAACAGATTTTTATTTATTTTCATGCGTCATAGTTTTTGAATTATCGTGCAAAGTGTCGAAAAAATACGACTGTAGTACGTGACGAAAACGAGGGATCCTCGTTGCGCGAGCGTGACTCGCACTTAGTCAGTTTTTTTTTACATTTACTTACTTAAAATTGGCATAATATATTTTAATATGCGTTGTTCATTTATCACACCCATAAACCAGTCTTAACGCGTGTGAAAAATATAACTACATATAGCTCGTTAAATACATAACTATTTAATAGTTTAGGAACGCGTGGCATGCAGGTACGATATTAAATATAATTGCTAGCATAAACCACCTAGGTATTATTGCTACATATTTCTAGAAAAAAATGTATGACGCTTACATGCTGACATATTATCGACTATCGATGTTAAGGCTGGTCACACACTTGTTGTTACCAACTAGCAACTAGGTATCTCTTGATATAATATACCTAGAGTCGCAATAGCTCAACTGGTAACTGAAAACCGAAAGGTCGACGGTTCAAACCCCGCCCGTTGCACTATTGTCGTACCTACTCCTAGCACACGCTTGACGCTTAGTTGGAGAGGAATGCTTAGGCAACCATCCCTCAGCTCAGTCCCTCAGAGCCTCAAAAAAGTAGATTTTTAGGGTTCCGTACGTCAAAAGTAAACCCTTATAGGATCACTTTGTTGTCTGTCTGTCTGTCTGTCTGTCAAGAAACCTACAGGGTACTTCCCGTTGACCTAGAATCATGAAATTTGGCAGGTAGGTAGATCTTATAGCTGACATTAGGGGAAAACTCTGAAAACCGTGAATTTAGGGTTAGATCACACAAAAAAAATTAAATTGTGGTCATGAACTAATAATTAGTATTTTCAACTTTCGAAGTGAGTGACTATATCAAGTGGGGTATCATATGAAAGCTCTTCACCTGTACATTCTAAAACAGATTTTTATTTATTTTTATGCATCATAGTTTTTGAATTATCGTGCAAAATGTCGAAAAATACGACTGTAGTACGGAACCCTCATTGCGCGAGCCTGACTCGCACTTGGCCGGTTTTAGTTACACGATCGAAAGACTTCGACCATGGCTAGTTGCTACAGGCCGATGAACATTACTTTGTGCCGCGTACCTACTCTAGGTAGGTAGGTAGGCGCAAAGATGTTAAGTATAGCAACTACCTAGGTATGTAGCAGTGGCGTGCACAGAGTTTGAAGCCAGGGTAAGCATTAGTAAGATAGGCCTTAGATACACCTTATAGAGACCTGCTGAATGGCAGGTCATAAAGAAAAATGAGCACTGGTCATTTCAACTAGGGTAAGCAGTACTTTTATGCCTCTATGAATAGCACGCCACTGGTATGTAGCATGAGTAGCTCACGCGATAATAGCTAAGTATGGCCAGCCTTTACAGCAATATCAAGAAGCACAACAATGGCCGGCCGGAAAATAAAACGAGCGACAACAATCCATTGATATTTATACAATTCATTCAAAGCCATAAAATCCAAGTGACGATAAATCGAAACGAGGCCTCGATAAATAAAATAACAACACAAAAATCGAACCCAAACCCAGTAGCAACGAGCTGTCTCTCCAACCGACGAGAGGGTACTTATCTCGACGGGAAAAAAACAAATGTAAAGATTTATTGTGAATCGATCTCGAAAAGAAATCGAATGGAGCAGTAATCTCTTTGTCCTCTCTTTCTGGCACTTGTTGTTTGTCTCGCTCTCCATTCAATAATCTTGATGTTGGTACGGGTACCTACGGGATACAAATGATTAAGCTTTTGCTATACTAGGTGGTGTCTATAACTTTACTTGCAAAATTATCCATGTAATGTATTATACGTAGATACGTACCTACTGTTATAATTATGGAAAGTGTAGGTACCTATATGTCTATCTGTCTGATAACTGTTGGTTTTTGGTAAAGACTTGCATCCCGCGGATTTTTCCAGGAAAACCAAAGTGTTCCCACGGGAATTTGAAATACCTAAATCCACGTGAACGAAGTCACGGACATCATCTAGTAATATCGTAAACTGTAAATGACTACTTATATATAAGTACCTACATAACGCATAAAATTTCTCTCCACACGGGCTCTGTTCCGTATGGTTAGATAGGAACTAGTAAAAAAATCTAGAGGTGCTCAACTCAATTTGAGCTTTACGCACTGCCAGTTCAGACTGAACTACAGGAGTAATCGCTACTTAAGGTTTTAAAAGGATAGTAGTTTTCACGGGTTTACACACGAGACTAATCTCGAATCAAACATCATTCTTAAGAACACAATACGTATTTATTATAAAAAAAAATAAAAATCAGTCACACGTATGACAACTGACAAAACACTGTCCGTTAGACAAATGAACATAAGACACAATTATATTATATAAATAAGTGACACAACTTATTATATCAATTTATAAATGACAACATTATGAATAAATTACACAAAAACACAATAGTATTACTAAATGGCAGGGTAATACAGTTTTAAAATTATAAACAAAGTATAGGTACACGAGTTATCTTAATAATTATATACAACACACATACGTTAGAAATGATCACTTACTATTAAGTTATCATATAAGCAAGTTCGTATAATTTTCATAACTGAATAGTTGTAAGCTTTCAGATTATGAATACGGACATTAATACAACCTAAAGTAGTTGGATCTCATAGGACACGATCGTACAATTAAACTTTAGACCTAATAGTTGTAAGTTATTAAGTCATATAAAAAAAAAACCTACCTGGTTTAACAAAGACTAAATAGTAAACATCGGTTATGTACGACACGATTATCGTTCACTCGAATGTTAACACTCAGTTTAAACGACGACTGAACGAAAAAGGTTGGGAACCGACGCTTATTATTCACTCGAAATGGTAACAGGCTTGATATAAATGTTGACCGACAGTCGATACATAAAAAAACATAGAACACTGTTCCACCGCATCAGCCGGTCTGAATACGGAATCTTAGAGCCTATACTGCTAACACAAGGCCTGTGCCGCAGCCTTCTTTACAACGTTTCACTTTTAATTTAATTAACTCGACTGTCGCTACACTCTTATAAACACACTGCCTGTGGAATAAAGTATGATTAGTTTATCAACTAAAAACCAATACACATAATGGTTAGTACATAAGGGTTAGCACATAAAGATTAGTACGTAAGCATTAGTTACACAATACTAAACATTAGCTAGAACAAATGCAAATAAAGGTTAGTACATAAAGGTTAACACATAATGGTTAATACATAATGGTTAATACATAAGCCATCACATTAAAGTTATATAGATATGTAGTACTTCTCACTACATGACTTCAAAATGGCCGACGGAAAAGTTCAATTCAAAATGGCCGCCGGAAAAGTTCATTTAAAATGGCCGTCGGAAAAATTTACTTGTAACTCACTAAGAGACACTGAACTTATTAACACTTGGGGGGCTATATGGTTTTTTTAAAAACCTTTTGGTCGTAGCGGATACCTGAAGCACTCCACCCGTCGCTGTTGCGAACCCCTCACCACTGTTATCCTTAAGATAAGTGGCAGGTTCAACTCTCGACGTCGTTGCTGCTGTCCACCGTGTTCCGCCCGCTGTGGCCGAGGACCTTCCACGATGACCCTTAGGCCAGATGGTTGGTTGGCTGCTTGTGGTTGCATGGGCATGCGCCGTGCACCTGCACGCTGCTGCACTGTAGCTGACCGTGGGTGGTAAGGATCACGGCTCAGCTGTGAGATGGTTGCTATTGGAGGGCTATTACGGTGAGGAAAGATGCTGTAGATGTCAGCTGTTGCTTGCTATGCTACAACAAGAACAGGTACCGGCTGACTCGGTTCACTCACCCTTCGCAGTAGTTCAGCTGATCACAGCTGGGGTTTGATGACCTGGCTACCAGCTGACCATGTAAGGTCAATGACCTGGGCTACCAGCTGACCATTTAGGGTCAATGACCTGGGCTACCAGCTGACCGCAGCTGGTGTCACTTGCCTCGGTTTTGAAGAGAGGCCACTGACCAGCCTAAGCTGATCTTTACCTAGCTACTTAGCTATTTAGAAGAGGTACTTTCCCTATCACTGCCCTATTCTAGCACTTTCACTTGTATTACACTGAGACCGAAAACTTGAGAACGAATAATGCGTAAAAATCACGCCTTAATATTTGCATATTTTGCCTTAGTAAGTACCTCCTCTAATGAGCCAATAAATTGTACTAACCAATTATGCATAGATTATGCGACGTTGCCGCTTTATTTCGACTCGCCCTTGGCACATTCCATGCATTTTCCGACACGAGGCATGCCTTCTCTTTCTGACAATTACTTACTTTCTCTCTCTACCGAGATACTGTCTCAGATTCGGCTGATCTCGTGTCGGTCCGTTGCTATGGTTACCGAGCGTCTCCCGCGCAGTTTAGCTTGTCCGTAACATCCTCCCCCCGGCGCAGGCTCCCTCCCTACGTGGGAGCCGCAGCCCCTTCTATAATTGGGAGGACAGCTAACTTACGTGTTGGCCTACGAAACACACCTCCTGATGTTCTTATGTCTGCACATCGGACTTCGCCGTCGGGCCCGGGGTACACCTGCTCTATTATCCCTCTAGGCCACACGTTGCGCGGCAACTTGTCGTCTACAACGACGACGAGGTCTCCTTGCTGGAGTTGTCGTAAGCTTTGAGCGGCACTGCCGCGCGGGACTAACGTTGGTAAATACTCACGTATCCAACGCCTCCAGAACTCGTCTGCTAGCGCCTGAGCTGCTCGCCAAGTCCTCTTGTCTGCTTGCTGACATGGGCCCACTACGGGTAACCCTGATGACGATCCAATGAGGAAATGGTTCGGAGTCAATGCCTCTGGGTCTTTATGACTTACCGACACATGTGTTAGGGGACGAGCATTCACTGAATACTCGGCTTCCACCAGCAGAGTCTGCAGTGTCTCCTCCTTTGGAGACTTCTCGTTCAAGGTGGCACTTAGGGCTGTTTTCACCGAGCGCACCAGTCTCTCCCATGCTCCTCCTTGGTTTGGGGTACCTGGTGTTATAAATTTCCATGATATCATCTTACCTAGGCAGAACTCCCTGAGTGGCTCTGCCCACTCCTCGACAGCGGCTCTCAACTCGACGTCAGCCCCTTTAAAGTTCGTCGCGTTATCTGAAAATATAATGGAAGGCCAACCTCGCCTCCCTCCCATGCGGCGTAGGGCCTGGATTGCAGAATCCGTGGACAGGCTGTACACCAACTCCAGATGTACTGCTCGAGTTGTTAGACATGTGAAAAGAGCGCACCACCTTTTTTCGTGGCGCCTGCCGATCGTGATGCTCATTGGCCCGAAGTAGTCTACCCCTACGTTCTGAAATGGTCGGCTAAACGGCGCCAATCTTGCTGCTGGCAGGTCACCAAACGTTGGTACTTGAGGAGCGGCTTTTCTTACTCTGCATTGTTGACAACTGTGGGCGACTGCTCGTACGGAAGGTCGTAGCTGTAAGATCCAATAACGTTGCCTTAGATCGTTCACGACTCTTTCATTGCCTGCGTGGCCTGCAGCCTCGTGTTCCTTTTGGATCAGCATTCGTGTGAGCTGATGCCGTCCGTCTAAAATGATCGGCTGCTTTTGATCTTGTGTTACCGGTGCGGCGTTAATCCGCCCGCGCAACCTTAGCAGTCGATCTGACCCATACTCTGGGTCCAGTTTATATAGGCGGCTGGAACGGGGTATCTTCTCCCCCCGTTTCAGCAGCTGTATCTCAGAGGCGAAGCTGTCTACTTGGGCTCTTTCCAGCCATAGCTTTTCCGCCATTTGAAGATCACGTACCTCTAGTTGTTTGCTCATCTTTCTCCATTTTGCTGCAATGTAGATTACTCGTGCCGTAGCTCCTATCAGCACGTTCCATTTGCTAATCCGGTTAATATCCGGCATAGCGTCCCAATGTAGCGGTCTTGACTGGCTTACATGATACACGAGGACTTCCTCCTCGGGCTCCCTCTGCTCAGGGGTTGGTTCTTTCGGCCACTCGGATGATGGCTGCTGTAGAAACTGCGGTCCCTCCAGCCATTCCGATCTGGGCCCCGCTGCGTACTCTGAACGCGTCGCGTCGTCCGCTGGGTTGCTTTTCGTTGGCACCCAACGCCATTGTTCTGGTTTAGTCAGTTCGGCTATCTCTCCTAGCCGATGTGCTACAAATGGTGTATAACGTTTAGCATTGGTTCTCACCCATATGAGGACTGTTCTGGAATCCGACCAGAATGTGGTACTGGCTGCCTCCCAGCGATGTCCACTTTTCACTGCCTCTGCAAGTCGTGCACCGATAACAGCTGCTTGTAATTCCATCCGGGGAATACTCATACCTCTTAGTGGTGCTACCTTGGCTTTTGCCGATGCCAGCCGTACGATCACGGCGTCCTCTGGTCCTTCTATCTGCCAATATGCCACGGCTGCATATGCCAGCTCGCTGGCATCGCAGAATATGTGAAGATGTCGCTTCTGGCCCTCCTTGTGCTTATCGTAGCATCGTGGCAACCGCAGCTGTTCAATGTTGTGTAGACCTTGCATCCATGTGACGAACTCACCTGCTTGTTCCTTTGGGATAGGCTCGTCCCATCCGATGTCCAGACGCCAGAGTGACTGTAGCATAATCTTTGCTACTATAGTATACGGACTCAAGAACCCGAGCGGGTCGTAGATTGACATGACCGCGCTTAGCGTTTCCCGTTTCGAAGGAGCTCTTACCGTTTCCTTAACCTCCTTCGGCACTCTTGGCATCCTTGTGTTAAAACCCAGTTCATCCTGCTGGGCATCCCAGACAAGCCCTAACGTTCGCTCCTCGCTTTCTTTTCCTATCATTAGTTGAGTATGCGCTCGCGATCGCAACTCAACCGGAAAGCTATTTAATATACCTTGTTCATTGGAGCTCCAATCTCGCAGAATGAAGCTGGCTTGTTGGTGCACGTAGTCCACCTCCTGCACCGCTTTTATGGCTTCCTCCTTACTCGGGAAGCTATCTACGAAGTCGTCCATGTAATGACTTGTAGTTATGGCGGCGAATGCTGCAGGATGTGTCTCTCTGAACTCCTCAGCGTTCAGGTTGCGGACACTGTGTGCTAAAAATGGGGAACATGTAGCCCCGAATATTAAAGATGTCATCTTATACCTTTTCGGCGGCTCACTTCTATTGTTACCCCTCCATAAAAACATCTGAGATGGCTGATCTTCAGACCTCACCTTGATCTGTAAGAACATCTCTTGAATGTCTGCCGTTACTGCTACAGGCTCTTCCCGGAATCTGTACAATATTCCTGGCAGGGACTGTAGGAGGTCCGGTCCTTCCAGTAACATGTCATTCAAGCTTACTCCCTGGCTGCATGCGGCGGCGTCAAACACTAACCTGAGTTTTCCTGGTTTGTTAGGGTTTCTAACTCCAAAGTGAGGTAGAAACCAGGCGTTACACTCTTCTTCTTCGGTGCCGCTACATTCCGTCGCATATCCCTTCTGCAGCAGGTTTCCCACTTGTTCCATGTAGCCTTCTCCGAACGCTGCATCGCGGTCCATTTTCTTTTCAATGCCTTTCAAGCGCTTAAAGGCATTGAAAAAGCTGGGTGGCATCCTTACCTTGTTTGATCGCCACGTTAGTCCAACTTCGAATCTTGGTCCATTTCGTCGGGCTGTAACCTTAAACAACTCGACGGCCCGTTCGTTTTCCGGCTTTTCCTTCTTGGCCAAGCTCACTCCCAACGCATCTAAGTCGAAGTGGCTTTTCACTAAGCCATGAAGCGCTTCATCCTCGCTGTTCTGACTACGGTGATGAAGATGATGAACCGCCTCTCTCGGTTCATCCTTTGCACCCGGGTTGGGTCCCATAATTACCCACCCGAGGCTCGTGAGGCAAGCTTTAGGTGCCTCTCTACTTCCTTCACGTAATGTCCTTGTGACAATTAAGTGCCCGTTATCGGCACCAATCAAGATCCTTGGAACGGCCCCGTAATAACACACATCGCTTACCTTTAAGCCTTTCAGATGCGGATATCCCAGAACACACGCTGGAACTGCCTGGCTCTGCAGTTCAAGCTTTGGGACCGTCCGTGCGGTTATCTCATCAAACTGCGACCCAGATCTTGATTTTATCAGTAGTCCCACTGTTTGGCTGCTGATTTCATCACTTACCGCATTGATCCCATGGAGTTTGAGCTTTCTCGTCGGCCCTTCTGCACCTACGACGGCCGCCACTTTCCCGTCTACCAAGGTTATGGTTGATCCCTCATCCAATAGAGCATACGTATCCAACGTTCCCTTGGGACCTCTAATGGTGACGGGGCATATCTTCAGTAGCACCGTGCTTTGACTTGCCATTGTGTTCATCACTGAAGCTGTGGCGGCTCCCCCGACGGCCCTTGTATTTTTGTGCAGAAGGTGGTGATGGGGTTGTTGACACCCATTAACCCCACACCTACTGGCCTTGCATCCCTCGCGACGGTGGTTAGCTCGTAGGCACTGAAAGCATACCTGCGCTTCCCTTGCAAACTTCCATCGATCACCTATGTCCTTAGTTATAAGTCGGGGACAAGTCGGTAAGTGGTGCTCCCCTCCACATGCGACACACGACGGCTTAGCGGGATGCTGCTTAGCCGTGGCCTTGGCAGCGAAGTATACCCTCTTTGTCGCGGATGCGCCTCTTCCTCGCGATGTATACCTCGCTCCCCTACTAAACGTCTCCGATGAGTGACTATTCGTGTTGAAGTTATAAGCTAAATGCTTCATTCTTTGTTCGGCGTCCAATTCAATGAACCTGGTCAGCACTAAGATCTCTGGTTCACCTATACCGCCGTACTCATGCGCATATGGTGCAAACCTGCTTCTGGTAATCTCGTCTAGCTTGTTGAGAACCTCCACTACCAGTTGGGGGTTAAACAGATGTTCCCGCCGAATATCCGCCTCCCGGAGTGCAGCTATTATGTTCGTCAGCGCAATGGAGAAGTCCTCCAACTCCATGGCTGTTGTTGGTGCTTTAAGTTTGCGAATTTTTACCACTGCCTGTCTGGCGATCGCGTCGGGTCTGCCAAAAGTCGAATCTAACGACCTCATAATGCGCTCAGGATCTGGATCTCTAGAATTCAACAAACTTGATACAGCATCCCGAGCCTTACCTTGTAAGCTGTTTCTTAATCTCGTAACGTTTTCTATTGCTGAGAACTTGAAGTGTTCGGTGCTATGCATCATCGCGATTTTGAAGCCATTCCATTCGTTTGCTTCACCAGAGAACTTGGGTAATTCCGTCAACTCACGGAGTAGCGGCCTTCTGTTCGCTACCTTGTTTATTGAAGCAGCTAACCGATCAATATCGGTCTTCGGCTGCTCCTCGGCCGGTGCCGGGTGTGGGGAACACGTGGGCAGGATCCTTGGCTGATCCCACTCCACTTTCCTGTCCGGTTTTGTCCTAACCGGCAGGTGCACTGCTGTACGCGTCTCGTGTCGCCGAGAAACCTCAACGTTGGCAGGCGATGCCACTGCTCCCACTTCAGGCGGTGCTCCTTGACGCTGCTCTGTTTGATTTAGCCATTCTTGTACGCGCCTTAGCACCGGTGCTGTCGGCGCCGCCTCCGTGTTGGGCCCGTCCCCAGCAGCGTCTTCTCCATTGAATGTAGATACACGACGAGCCAGTCGTTTACGTAATAATTCTATTTCGTACCTTTTTTCAATCTCCAATCGTCCTTCTTCAAAAGCCCAATCGGCTTCCTGTTTACTCATTGCAGTTGCCTCAGACTGCAGTGATGCCGGCGGCGTTGAAAGGGGGGGTTGCCTTATCCCCTCCCGAAGTGGTTCCAAGTTTTCGGTCTCAGTAATACGTACCCCTTCCTTCGTAGCTCGCTGACATGGTTTCTTCATCACGGCGGTCTGTTCTGGAGCTGGCAACCTGCTAACGGAAGGTAAATCTAATCTTTGCTTACCCAGTCCTGTAGGTGCCGTAGTCTGTCCACCCTCAGTGGACGGCTCATCTTCTGGCCTCGTTCTTTGCTCCATAGTTCCAGAAATGGTTGGTGCGTCCTCAGTACGCATCTCGTCCATTTCGTGCCCAGGCCCCTTCTCTTCTCCGGCTTGACCGCGCGTGACGACCATTCTATCCTGAAAATAAACACGTGAAACAAAACTATCCTTTTTGTGTCCAGAGATCCGGTTCGAAGGACCATATGATGTTCCGTATGGTTAGATAGGAACTAGTAAAAAAATCTAGAGGTGCTCAACTCAATTTGAGCTTTACGCACTGCCAGTTCAGACTGAACTACAGGAGTAATCGCTACTTAAGGTTTTAAAAGGATAGTAGTTTTCACGGGTTTACACACGAGACTAATCTCGAATCAAACATCATTCTTAAGAACACAATACGTATTTATTATAAAAAAAAATAAAAATCAGTCACACGTATGACAACTGACAAAACACTGTCCGTTAGACAAATGAACATAAGACACAATTATATTATATAAATAAGTGACACAACTTATTATATCAATTTATAAATGACAACATTATGAATAAATTACACAAAAACACAATAGTATTACTAAATGGCAGGGTAATACAGTTTTAAAATTATAAACAAAGTATAGGTACACGAGTTATCTTAATAATTATATACAACACACATACGTTAGAAATGATCACTTACTATTAAGTTATCATATAAGCAAGTTCGTATAATTTTCATAACTGAATAGTTGTAAGCTTTCAGATTATGAATACGGACATTAATACAACCTAAAGTAGTTGGATCTCATAGGACACGATCGTACAATTAAACTTTAGACCTAATAGTTGTAAGTTATTAAGTCATATAAAAAAAAAACCTACCTGGTTTAACAAAGACTAAATAGTAAACATCGGTTATGTACGACACGATTATCGTTCACTCGAATGTTAACACTCAGTTTAAACGACGACTGAACGAAAAAGGTTGGGAACCGACGCTTATTATTCACTCGAAATGGTAACAGGCTTGATATAAATGTTGACCGACAGTCGATACATAAAAAAACATAGAACACTGTTCCACCGCATCAGCCGGTCTGAATACGGAATCTTAGAGCCTATACTGCTAACACAAGGCCTGTGCCGCAGCCTTCTTTACAACGTTTCACTTTTAATTTAATTAACTCGACTGTCGCTACACTCTTATAAACACACTGCCTGTGGAATAAAGTATGATTAGTTTATCAACTAAAAACCAATACACATAATGGTTAGTACATAAGGGTTAGCACATAAAGATTAGTACGTAAGCATTAGTTACACAATACTAAACATTAGCTAGAACAAATGCAAATAAAGGTTAGTACATAAAGGTTAACACATAATGGTTAATACATAATGGTTAATACATAAGCCATCACATTAAAGTTATATAGATATGTAGTACTTCTCACTACATGACTTCAAAATGGCCGACGGAAAAGTTCAATTCAAAATGGCCGCCGGAAAAGTTCATTTAAAATGGCCGTCGGAAAAATTTACTTGTAACTCACTAAGAGACACTGAACTTATTAACACTTGGGGGGCTATATGGTTTTTTTAAAAACCTTTTGGTCGTAGCGGATACCTGAAGCACTCCACCCGTCGCTGTTGCGAACCCCTCACCACTGTTATCCTTAAGATAAGTGGCAGGTTCAACTCTCGACGTCGTTGCTGCTGTCCACCGTGTTCCGCCCGCTGTGGCCGAGGACCTTCCACGATGACCCTTAGGCCAGATGGTTGGTTGGCTGCTTGTGGTTGCATGGGCATGCGCCGTGCACCTGCACTCTGCTGCACTGTAGCTGACCGTGGGTGGTAAGGATCACGGCTCAGCTGTGAGATGGTTGCTATTGGAGGGCTATTACGGTGAGGAAAGATGCTGTAGATGTCAGCTGTTGCTTGCTATGCTACAACAAGAACAGGTACCGGCTGACTCGGTTCACTCACCCTTCGCAGTAGTTCAGCTGATCACAGCTGGGGTTTGATGACCTGGCTACCAGCTGACCATGTAAGGTCAATGACCTGGGCTACCAGCTGACCATTTAGGGTCAATGACCTGGGCTACCAGCTGACCGCAGCTGGTGTCACTTGCCTCGGTTTTGAAGAGAGGCCACTGACCAGCCTAAGCTGATCTTTACCTAGCTACTTAGCTATTTAGAAGAGGTACTTTCCCTATCACTGCCCTATTCTAGCACTTTCACTTGTATTACACTGAGACCGAAAACTTGAGAACGAATAATGCGTAAAAATCACGCCTTAATATTTGCATATTTTGCCTTAGTAAGTACCTCCTCTAATGAGCCAATAAATTGTACTAACCAATTATGCATAGATTATGCGACGTTGCCGCTTTATTTCGACTCGCCCTTGGCACATTCCATGCATTTTCCGACACGAGGCATGCCTTCTCTTTCTGACAATTACTTACTTTCTCTCTCTACCGAGATACTGTCTCAGATTCGGCTGATCTCGTGTCGGTCCGTTGCTATGGTTACCGAGCGTCTCCCGCGCAGTTTAGCTTGTCCGTAACAGGCTCCTTTTGAACTTTCTGTGTCAAATTACATACCAAAAGTACGATTTTAGCCCTGAGAACCTCCTCCTTTGTTTGAAGTCGGTTAAAAAGGAATAATACTTTTGACATGACAGTTGACCCATAGAGTTAACATGGCGCGTGAGGAGTCATTTTGTACGGGTTGTACTTTAATTTCCTTAGTTAAAGTAGTAGTAGTTCCTTATAGTTAATCGCCGATTTGCCCGATGCTTTATAGACCTTCTTGAGTTAGCTTTTTCATTCGTAATAATGACCCATCTATTGCATAGTACTACAATTCATTGGATGCTACGTCTTAGTTATATAAAAGGAAAACTGACTGACTGACTCTATCAACTTTAACGCACAGCTCAGAATACTTCTGACGGATCGAGCTGAAATTTGGTATCCAGATAGCTATTATGACGTTAAATTCCGCTCAGAAAGGATTTTTGAAAAATCAGCCTCTAATGGGGTAATATTAGGGGTTTGAAATTTGTGTAGTCCACATGGACGAAGTCGTGGCATACTTATGCTAGTCCATACTTCTATACTAATATTATAAATGTGAAAGTGTGTCTGTCTGTCTGCTAGCTTTTCAAGGCCTAACAGTTTAACTGATTTTAATGAAATTTGGTACAGAGTTAGCTTACATCCCGGGGAATGACATAGCTTTTTATCCCGGAAAATCAAAGAGTTCCCACGGGATTTTTCATAACCTAAATCAACGCGGATGAAATCGCGGGCATCCTCTAGATTTCAATAAAATTTTAAAACGTACGGACGGTCTTAACCTCTTCTAGCATACATAGAGAGAGATTTGAATATGATGAATGAAAGATCTCAAGCAACACCGACGATCAGACATTATTCGTTGAACACGACTGTCGACTCGGACTCGAGTGTTGCTGGTAAGTGGTAACTAGTTTCGAGGCTCGTAGCACAATCAGGTTTTTGGTAATAATAATACCTACCTGTATTATGACTCTTGTTATTCTATTCAGTAAAATAACTATAATTATGTCGTGTTATTCTCGCTCTTATAATAATATTGTCATCACTACTTATTTGATACTAGCTTATGCTCGCGACTTCGTCCGCGTGTACTACAAAATTTCATACCCCTATTTCACCCCCTTAGGAGTTGAATTTTCCAATATCCTTTCTTAGCGGATGCCTACGTCATAATAGCTATCTGCATGCCAAATTTCAGCCCGATCCATCCAGTAGTTTGAGCTGTGATCAGTCAGTCAGTCAGTCAGTCAGTCAGTCAGTCAGTCACCTTTTCCTTTTATATATATAGATTTAATCAAGCGCGGATCCACCGTTGTGGACACGATGGGACGGACTTCGTCCGCGTGGATTTAGGATTTTAAAAATCCCGTGGGAACTCTTTGATTTACCGGGCTAAAAAGTAGCATATGTCCTTCCCCGGGATGTAAGCTAACTCTGTATCGAATTTCATCAAAGTCAGTTAAACTGCTGGGCCGTGAAAAGCTAGCGGACAGACAGACACACTTTCGCATTTATAATATTAGTATGGATAGCCGCAAATGACTATTATTATTCTAGTCAATATGACGTGAATGTAATCAGTGAAGTGTCTGAGGTCGTCTGTCTGCACGCGACGATATGTCAGCCTCAAGTGGACACTAACGGTCGTGGCGTTCGGGTTTCTAACATTCCACCAGCTTTTTAGTAGATTTTACGTTAATCACCTAACTAATAGGTAATTACAAATATTTGGAGGCTATAACTTAGCATTAACCTAAGATAAGGTAAACTATTAGATAAGATTAAGTTTTAGCTAAGTTTGTATACCTAATAGTACATACAGGGTGTAACCGGAATGCTAGCAAAAACTTAGCGTTATCGTTATGCTACCTAAACACAAACCAATACCAATAACCATTTGCCTCATTTTGTAGTATTAGTGATTTAGTATTTTTCAATCCAGCAATGTATAGCGTGGCATTGAATCCGAATGGCCTACTTGAGCAACGTTCGTTGATTTCTAGCGCCAGTCAGATGTTTTATTTGCAATGTATCGTAAATTTTTACAAAATATAGGAATTTATTTTAAATATTTTTTTGCGTTTTTTTTGTGATATTATATCAGTAATTATCAGTACTATCACTTGTCTTCGTTTTTGCTAGCGTTCTGGTAACACGCTGTATAGTCCATTTTTTAATTCCGAAGACCAAAATGACGTTTCGTGTGTTGCCTGTTTTTTACGGCTCTTTAATAGTGATGTGGTACTTACCGATAAAATATTTATAGGTTTTCTTGTGAGATGTGTAATGAGCCAACAAAATGTGTTGAAAATAATTCCAATTCAAATGAAATAAGTATGGGCTGATTCTCAATTTATGAGTTTTACATACCTACTATTATTTTTGTTACTAATATAATATGTGTGTTCCGTATGGTTAGATAGGAACTAGTAAAAAAATCTAGAGGTGCTCAACTCAATTTGAGCTTTACGCACTGCCAGTTCAGACTGAACTACAGGAGTAATCGCTACTTAAGGTTTTAAAAGGATAGTAGTTTTCACGGGTTTACACACGAGACTAATCTCGAATCAAACATCATTCTTAAGAACACAATACGTATTTATTATGAAAAAATAAAAATCAGTCACACGTATGACAACTGACAAAACACTGTCCGTTAGACAAATGAACATAAGACACAATTATATTATATAAATAAGTGACACAACTTATTATATCAATTTATAAATGACAACATTATGAATAAATTACACAAAAACACAATAGTATTACTAATGGCAGGGTAATACAGTTTTAAAATTATAAACAAAGTATAGGTACACGAGTTATCTTAATAATTATATACAACACACATACGTTAGAAATGATCACTTACTATTAAGTTCTCATATACGCAAGTTCGTATAATTTTCATAACTGAATAGTTGTAAGCTTTCAGATTATGAATACGGACATTAATACAACCTAAAGTAGTTGGATCTCATAGGACACGATCGTACAATTAAACTTTAGACCTAATAGTTGTAAGTTATTAAGTCATATAAAAAACCTACCTGGTTTAACAAAGACTAAATAGTAAACATCGGTTATGTACGACACGATTATCGTTCACTCGAATGTTAACACTCAGTTTAAACGACGACTGAACGAAAAAGGTTGGGAACCGACGCTTATTATTCACTCGAAATGGTAACAGGCTTGATATAAATGTTGACCGACAGTCGATACATAAAAAACATAGAACACTGTTCCACCGCATCAGCCGGTCTGAATACGGAATCTTAGAGCCTATACTGCTAACACAAGGCCTGTGCCGCAGCCTTCTTTACAACGTTTCACTTTTAATTTAATTAACTCGACTGTCGCTACACTTTTATAAACACACTGCCTGTGGAATAAAGTATGATTAGTTTATCAACTAAAAACCAATACACATAATGGTTAGTACATAAGGGTTAGCACATAAAGATTAGTACGTAAGCATTAGTTACACAATACTAAACATTAGCTAGAACAAATGCAAATAAAGGTTAGTACATAAAGGTTAACACATAATGGTTAATACATAATGGTTAATACATAAGCCATCACATTAAAGTTATATAGATATGTAGTACTTCTCACTACATGACTTCAAAATGGCCGACGGAAAAGTTCAATTCAAAATGGCCGCCGGAAAAGTTCATTTAAATGGCCGTCGGAAAAATTTACTTGTAACTCACTAAGAGACACTGAACTTATTAACACTTGGGGGGCTATATGGTTTTTAAAAACCTTTTGGTCGTAGCGGATACCTGAAGCACTCCACCCGTCGCTGTTGCGAACCCCTCACCACTGTTATCCTTAAGATAAGTGGCAGGTTCAACTCTCGACGTCGTTGCTGCTGTCCACCGTGTTCCGCCCGCTGTGGCCGAGGACCTTCCACGATGACCCTTAGGCCAGATGGTTGGTTGGCTGCTTGTGGTTGCATGGGCATGCGCCGTGCACCTGCACGCTGCTGCACTGTAGCTGACCGTGGGTGGTAAGGATCACGGCTCAGCTGTGAGATGGTTGCTATTGGAGGGCTATTACGGTGAGGAAAGATGCTGTAGATGTCAGCTGTTGCTTGCTATGCTACAACAAGAACAGGTACCGGCTGACTCGGTTCACTCACCTTCGCAGTAGTTCAGCTGATCACAGCTGGGGTTTTGATGACCTGGCTACCAGCTGACCATGTAAGGTCAATGACCTGGGCTACCAGCTGACCATTTAGGGTCAATGACCTGGGCTACCAGCTGACCGCAGCTGGTGTCACTTGCCTCGGTTTTGAAGAGAGGCCACTGACCAGCCTAAGCTGATCTTTACCTAGCTACTTAGCTATTTAGAAGAGGTACTTTCCCTATCACTGCCCTATTCTAGCACTTTCACTTGTATTACACTGAGACCGAAAACTTGAGAACGAATAATGCGTAAAAATCACGCCTTAATATTTACATATTTTGCCTTAGTAAGTACCTCCTCTAATGAGCCAATAAATTGTACTAACCAATTATGCATAGATTATGCGACGTTGCCGCTTTATTTCGACTCGCCCTTGGCACATTCCATGCATTTTCCGACACGAGGCATGCCTTCTCTTTCTGACAATTACTTACTTTCTCTCTCTACCGAGATACTGTCTCAGATTCGGCTGATCTCGTGTCGGTCCGTTGCTATGGTTACCGAGCGTCTCCCGCGCAGTTTAGCTTGTCCGTAACATCCTCCCCCCGGCGCAGGCTCCCTCCCTACGTGGGAGCCGCAGCCCCTTCTATAATTGGGAGGACAGCTAACTTACGTGTTGGCCTACGAAACACACCTCCTGATGTTCTTATGTCTGCACATCGGACTTCGCCGTCGGGCCCGGGGTACACCTGCTCTATTATCCCTCTAGGCCACACGTTGCGCGGCAACTTGTCGTCTACAACGACGACGAGGTCTCCTTGCTGGAGTTGTCGTAAGCTTTGAGCGGCACTGCCGCGCGGGATTAACGTTGGTAAATACTCACGTATCCAACGCCTCCAGAACTCGTCTGCTAGCGCCTGAGCTGCTCGCCAAGTCCTCTTGTCTGCTTGCTGACATGGGCCCACTACGGGTAACCCTGATGACGATCCAATGAGGAAATGGTTCGGAGTCAATGCCTCTGGGTCTTTATGACTTACCGACACATGTGTTAGGGGACGAGCATTCACTGAATACTCGGCTTCCACCAGCAGAGTCTGCAGTGTCTCCTCCTTTGGAGACTTCTCGTTCAAGGTGGCACTTAGGGCTGTTTTCACCGAGCGCACCAGTCTCTCCCATGCTCCTCCTTGGTTTGGGGTACCTGGTGTTATAAATTTCCATGATATCATCTTACCTAGGCAGAACTCCCTGAGTGGCTCTGCCCACTCCTCGACAGCGGCTCTCAACTCGACGTCAGCCCCTTTAAAGTTCGTCGCGTTATCTGAAAATATAATGGAAGGCCAACCTCGCCTCCCTCCCATGCGGCGTAGGGCCTGGATTGCAGAATCCGTGGACAGGCTGTACACCAACTCCAGATGTACTGCTCGAGTTGTTAGACATGTGAAAAGAGCGCACCACCTTTTTTCGTGGCGCCTGCCGATCGTGATGCTCATTGGCCCGAAGTAGTCTACCCCTACGTTCTGAAATGGTCGGTTAAACGGCGCCAATCTTGCTGCTGGCAGGTCACCAAACGTTGGTACTTGAGGAGCGGCTTTTCTTACTCTGCATCGTTGACAACTGTGGGCGACTGCTCGTACGGAAGGTCGTAGCTGTAAGATCCAATAACGTTGCCTTAGATCGTTCACGACTCTTTCATTGCCTGCGTGGCCTGCAGCCTCGTGTTCCTTTTGGATCAGCATTCGTGTGAGCTGATGCCGTCCGTCTAAAATGATCGGCTGCTTTTGATCTTGTGTTACCGGTGCGGCGGTAATCCGCCCGCGCAACCTTAGCAGTCGATCTGACCCATACTCTGGGTCCAGTTTATATAGGCGGCTGGAACGGGGTATCTTCTCCCCCCGTTTCAGCAGCTGTATCTCAGAGGCGAAGCTGTCTACTTGGGCTCTTTCCAGCCATAGCTTTTCCGCCATTTGAAGATCACGTACCTCTAGTTGTTTGCTCATCTTTCTCCATTTGCTGCAATGTAGATTACTCGTGCCGTAGCTCCTATCAGCACGTTCCATTTGCTAATCCGGTTAATATCCGGCATAGCGTCCCAATGTAGCGGTCTTGACTGGCTACATGATACACGAGGACTTCCTCCTCGGGCTCCCCTCTGCTCAGGGGTTGGTTCTTTCGGCACTCGGATGATGGCTGCTGTAGAAACTGCGGTCCCTCCAGCCATTCCGATCTGGGCCCCGCTGCGTACTCTGACGCGTCGCGTCGTCCGCTGGGTTGCTTTTCGTTGGCACCCAACGCCATTGTTCTGGTTTAGTCAGTTCGGCTATCTCTCCTAGCCGATGTGCTACAAATGGTGTATAACGTTTAGCATTGGTTCTCACCCATATGAGGACTGTTCTGGAATCCGACCAGAATGTGGTACTGGCTGCCTCCCAGCGATGTCCACTTTTCACTGCCTCTGCAAGTCGTGCACCGATAACAGCTGCTTGTAATTCCATCCGGGGAATACTCATACCTCTTAGTGGTGCTACCTTGGCTTTTGCCGATGCCAGCCGTACGATCACGGCGTCCTCTGGTCCTTCTATCTGCCAATATGCCACGGCTGCATATGCCAGCTCGCTGGCATCGCAGAATATGTGAAGATGTCGCTTCTGGCCCTCCTTGTGCTTATCGTAGCATCGTGGCAACCGCAGCTGTTCAATGTTGTGTAGACCTTGCATCCATGTGACGAACTCACCTGCTTGTTCCTTTGGGATAGGCTCGTCCCATCCGATGTCCAGACGCCAGAGTGACTGTAGCATAATCTTTGCTACTATAGTATACGGACTCAAGAACCCGAGCGGGTCGTAGATTGACATGACCGCGCTTAGCGTTTCCCGTTTCGAAGGAGCTCTTACTGTTTCCTTAACCTCCTTCGGCACTCTTGGCATCCTTGTGTTAAAACCCAGTTCATCCTGCTGGGCATCCCAGACAAGCCCTAACGTTCGCTCCTCGCTTTTCTTTTCCTATCATTAGTTGAGTATGCGCTCGCGATCGCAACTCAACCGGAAAGCTATTTAATATACCTTGTTCATTGGAGCTCCAATCTCGCAGAATGAAGCTGGCTTGCTGGTGCACGTAGTCCACCTCCTGCACCGCTTTTATGGCTTCCTCCTTACTCGGGAAGCTATCTACGAAGTCGTCCATGTAATGACTTGTAGTTATGG